>NW_026944028.1:525895-582735 GCF_033296635.1 Dichotomopilus funicola
GGGGGGGGGGGGGGGGGGGGGGGGGTGGTTGC
Source organism: Dichotomopilus funicola (assembly GCF_033296635.1). Lineage (NCBI taxonomy): Eukaryota > Fungi > Ascomycota > Sordariomycetes > Sordariales > Chaetomiaceae > Dichotomopilus > Dichotomopilus funicola. Next base: position 525,928 of record NW_026944028.1, read on the forward strand.
GAACATGCGGAAGCCCTGGGAAGTCTGGAATTAATTCGTAGAGGGTGGCTGGAGGTTAGTGAACAACGACGAGGCATCGGGACATCGGCGTCATTCTCAGAAGAAACCCCCCTCCCCCCAGCCCCCCCCCCCAAAAATCAAAATACTGATGCACCAAAGTATGGAAGAAAATAGGTAGGAAAACAAGTAAGCAGCAAAATATCAAAGATCAAACCAGCAAAAGCTCAGCGGGCCGCCGCCCGGTTACGAAACCCTGTTTTACCCACACTGTAAGGTGCCAGCTTCCCTACTCGTGTGGCAAGTTTACTTGAGAATAGCGAGCCCAAAATCCCTATTCGTTAACCTGCCTATACCATGGATCGAACCCTTGACGTCGAGGACTCAAGCGAACAAACCCATCGTTCAAGGCAGGCCCTTTCAAGGACCACCGCTGGTGACCACTAGGCCAGACAACGGTGTGTAATTGTTGGGAAGGTACGCGTTGGACCTTGTAATTACATATACCCTCGCTCTCTTGCAGGTGGTCTCTTGCCCGCTTGCAACCGACTGCGCAGTACCGCAACATCGAGATTCGGGGATAATGTACTGGTTTAAAAGCAATCACTTGCCCAGCCCCCGGAGAGATATACTACACCGTAACCGTCTCCGTCGTAAACCAATCATCAACCAAACCCCCTCTTCAAAACCCGCGGCACGCGCTTATACCTCCCATCCCCCGCCCGAAAACACAAATCCGCCGTCCAGCAGCCACCAAAACCATCCATCCACCGGACCGGGCCCAAGTCGTGCATGTAGCATGCTCCGAGATATCAGTCGTCGGCATCGACACGTTGAAAACGTTGCATTGCCACCGCCCACGACTGGGTTGGTGCATGTGGCCTGGTTTGACGAGCGGGTCGAGACGCTCGAGGGTGACCTATTTGGGAGCGGCTGGAGCGGAGGTAGGTGGTTGAGGTTTTGGTGGAGGCGCTGGGCTTGGGCTAGGGATTGGAAGGTTAGTGTGGGCTAGAGCATGGTTGTGATAGGGATGGATGCGTGGGATAGGGGCCGGTTGGTAAGTTGGGATGGGCTAAGGAGGTAGAGAGGTATAAAGACCAAGGGGGCTTGTTTAATAAGGGGGTTATTGATGGCAGAGAGTATCGTGATATCTTTCCTTATTTTCCGAAGCCCAACTGCCATGCAGACCAAGTCCATGAACGAACTGCGTCTAGTCACAAACCAGGAATTACAACACCACCCATCTCCACGGCCAGTCACTGTCTCTTCGCCCAACATACACTCTGAGATAATTGAATGATTAGTGCCCAAGACTCGGCAAACGGCCGATTGTGCGGCTACGCCGGCAGATGTAGACGACGCAAAAGCCAATATCACAAAGTATCCAATCGGCAAGACTCCAGTGTGCCAAGAGACATCTAATATATGTCTGCGGGATATGGCTGCACGGCTCGGCTAGAGGGTACAACACGCTTCGGCAGCGGCAGGAGAAAGAGCCGGGCCGGAGCGAGCCGATACGGTGATATTATTTCACGAAGAGTGAGAGGGAGTTGGAGATTAAGAATGGAATTTGGTGTGCTATTTATTGTAACGAGTATTTATCCAGCAGTGCTTCCCTTGAATGGTGCGTCTATTTCTCGTTGGGGTGGTGCGGGTTCTATCGTTGGTGTATCCCGTCAGTCAGGTTATTCACCAAGGCGTCGACGTATAAATAGGTACTAGGTGGAAAGGGGGTTGGAGGAGGGGGGTAGGTGGAAAGAAATAAAAGCCAAAGGTAAAAGAAAAACTCACCAAAATAATCTGCACATGCGTAAACAGCAGCTTCCCCGCAGGACCAGGCACAATACTATACCGACCCGCCCACTCCTCTAGGTGCGGTTCTTCCCCCGGCTCCTGGTAAACGACCTGGCCGAGCGCCAGGAGCTCGAGGTCGTTGGCGCCGAAAGTATAGACCTTCACCAGCGGGTGGTCGCGGTGTTCGACGTTGGCGAAGAGCTGCTCACGGAACGCAAGAATGGCATCGTGTCCGACCTGCTTCTTGCCGGCGAACTCGTAGACGCCGTCGGGGGTGAAGAGGGAGACGAATCTTTGTTCGTCTTTGCGGGGGGGGTAGAAGTTAGTATCCAGGGAGTAATTAGGTACAACGGGTTCAATAGGCCCTATGGCGGCGTCATATCAGGGCTTGAGGGTAGAAGTGGACTGACCCTTATCATGTGGGGTATGAGACGAAGCGGCGTTGGAAAGGCGGTAGAACTCCTCGAGGAGCTCCCGCACGGGTTCCGTCACCGTTTCGGGGAATGCGCCGGGGAGGATGGTCATCTTGGTGGTTGTGTTGACAAGAGATTCGAAAGCGGGTTTAATTACTATTCTGAAGAACGGGTCAAAGTCAACGATGCGTTGGTGTCAAGAATAAACCAACAATAAACACAAACCCAACCCAAGCCGCCTCTTATACCCCTCGTCCCTCCAAACCATACCCTGTCCAAGACACCCATCACCATCCCCTTCTCCTCTTCCATCATCGAGCGGGGAATGCATCACACAAAGCACATCGTGCTTCCCAACCTGCATCAAAGCTGAACCAGCTCCGACCTATGTCTCAGCTTCCCGAGAGACCTGAACCTGCGGCCGGTCCCGAAGGGATACCCAATCGCGATAGCCGAGAGAAATGCAACTAGACGAAAGCAGGATCCTGTAGTGGCCGTCCAATGCGCACTTACAAAAAATCGGAGACTGTTCGTCAAATCACGCCACAAATGTTTGAGATGTGAGCATGTCCCGCATCCGATGGACCTGACCTATGAGACATATGATATGCAGGTTGGTTCGAGGGAGAAGGGATCTTCGGTTCGCAGCAGCTGGTTGATGCCATTGTGCGACTGTGCGTCAATCTCAGGTGCGATTGAGTGATGGATGGGAAATCACCCGCGCTTAAGTCGGTTGGTTTGGTGGAGAATGTGGGAGTTCAAGTTGCAGAGTTGAGTTAGTCAACTCACCCCTCTACCCTCAACATCTTTTACATTCCGAGAAGATCATTGGGTTTCCATGCACACACTACAGTAGTACAGTGATTCCTCACAATCTTACCCACTTGCCACTCAACTCACCGTTCTCCTCCGAACATTCCCCTCCCCCGAAAAAATCCCCCCAACCCCCCCATCAACCCCCCGACCCCCTTCCCCTCCGCCCCCTCCACCATCCCCTCTCTAATCCAGCCCGGTAGTTTCCCCCTGATCCTTTCTGCAGCAAACCTCCGGTCAACCAACACCACGGCCGCATAGTCCCCCTTGTGTCGGATCGCTCGCCCGATACTCTGGTTCACGGCGCGCATGCAGGCGTTTTCGTAGAAGGCGCGGGAGGCTTGTTTGGCTTGTTCGCGGGCGCGGGCGTTGAGGGGGTCTATTACAGGCTTCTCTGCGTTAGGGTTGGGGCTGTTGGTGGTGGTGTTGCTATCGTTGTCGGATGAGGGGGTAGTGAGAGCTGTGAAGGTGGTGGACTCGATATATTCCAGTCGGGCTTTCCAGTCAGGCGCGTGGATGTTAGGGTAGGGTAGCCCGACGACAACGACACAGCGGCCGAGACGGTCGGAGAAGTTGATGCCTTCGGAGAGTCGGCCGCCCACGACGCTGAGGAGGAGGGCGCCGCGGGGGGGCCGGCGGGGGTTATTGGTACCATTAGTTTGGGAATTATCGTTGTTGCTGCTTTCGGCATCAGGCGGAGAGAGAATGGCGCTGCTGTACTCCTGCAGAAGCTCATCTGTGGCTCCACCGCGGGTCTCGCGGAAGAGATGCTTCTTTACAGCGAGGCGGTCCCATATGGAAGCTGGGGGCTGTTGGCCAGGTTGGGTTGAAGGAGCGGATTGCCAAGCAGCGACGACCTCGTCGAGATAGCCGTAGCTGGGGAAGAAAACCACCACGCCGTCGGGGACGACAGAGCAGATATTAAGGAGAACGAGGCCGAGTTGCTGGATCATGGCTGGGTCTTTGCGTCTTTGAAAACTGAACTCGAATGTTCCCGCGCTCGTATCAGAGGCTGCAGCGCCTTGTGTAGTTGGTTTTGTGGAAGCGAGCGTCCAGGCGAAGAGGTTCGAGGCGGGAATGACGTGCCCGCAGCTAAGGGTGGTGATTTTAGTTGATGGAAAGGTCGGGAAAAGGTGGGCTTTGTAGTCGTCAAACGGTGACATAGTACCGCCGGCGAGAATCACAGCCCTGGCTGCTGAGGCGATAGATGAGAAGGCGTGAGTGGGGGATAGAAGAAGGTAGGATAATTTGATGTCGGTTGGTGGGATCTTTTCGTAGAATATTCGGCCCTCGGCGCTCAGATTGGTGAGCGCTGTCATGAACGAAACGAGGGTATGCAGCACCGGTGTCGACGGTGATGTTTTCCTGTCAGAGGACAAAGCATCCTGCTGTCCTTCTTCCACATGAGCGGCGTAGCTCTCGACCTTGTACGCCAGTTTCGATTCCTGAATGTACTTGATCAGGTCGTACAAGTTGATTTGGTCTGCCCCGCGGGCATTTAGGACCGTGTTTGAGTCAACGATCCCTTGGTCGCCCTGAATCCTCGTCAGCACTTGTTTCTCCACCCGTGGATAGCATCTTTCTGACCCTCTCACCTTTACACCAAGCAAAGCATTCAAACACTCGCTCAACGACTCCACAACCTTGCCCAGCTGCGCAATCAAGACACGGTTCTCCCCCTTCAGCTTCTTACCAAACCGCTTCACATACGTCCCCAGCATCTGCCTGGCCCTCCTCAACTCACTCAACCGGATCTCCGCCGCATACACATTAGCAACCGCATCCATAATATTATGAGCCTCGTCAATAATCACCACATTCCCCTCCAGCTTAATCCCGAGAGCATCCCTTGCACTTTTCTGCAGCAGCAACGGGTAAGGAAGCGTGACCACCTCCGCTCCCGGGATAACTGTCCTCGAGGCGTAATACGGGCAAACCTGCAGCTCCTTCCCAATTCGATGCAAGTCTTCGATATCCGGTATCGTTGCCAGCGCCGTGTCCCGGAACTCATGCGTCTGCTTCAGGTTCTCGGCGTTGGGCATGAAGGAGCATTTGTCTTTGGTTTTGGACTGTTGGAGTTCGGTACAGCGGTCATTGATGGCTGATAATGAGCCTAACCGCGCAACGGAGGGGTTGATGCAGAGTTTTTGTCGGGAAGATAACGGGATTTGTTTGACCGTTTCCGTCGTTGGTGTCTCCTCGTTTTCGTTAGATACCATTTCAGTCGGTATGGAGGGTGGAAATGCAGGCCGCCGTAACTCGGATATGAACTGCGTCAACTGCGAGTGCGTGCGAGAAGTGTAGTAGATCTAAACAAGTCAGTCACCCACACCCACACACAAACATACCCAACCCTTCACATCACCACAATCACAATGCTCACTCACCTTAATCTCATCCCTCCCCCCCTCCTCCCCAACTTCCTCCTCCTCCTCCTTCTGTCCCCCACCCCCCAACCCAACCCTCCTCATCAACTCCCTCGTCTCCCTACTCAACCCATCCCCATCCTCCCCCCCGCCATCACCACCACCACCAGAACCCCCCTCCCAATCCCCAACCAAAAACTCCCTCTCCTCATCCACCTCCCCCTTTTTCCTTTCCCCATCCACCCTAAGCCTCTTCCCCCTCCCCCCAAGACCACCCCCTCTCCCCAATTCCCTCTCCCTCTCCCGTTCCCGTTCCAACTCCCGTTCCTTCAATCGCACCCGTTCCAACCCCCCCTCCCTCTCCTCCCACTTCCGTGCAAGTTCCTCCCTCTTCCTTCGCAGCGCAGCATCCACCATCCAGTCTGGTTCGCCACGCATGGTGGATGCGATCTCCTCAAAAGAGGCCGAGTACTGGGACCGTTTGTGGGAGCGCAGCCAGGTGAGGGAGGCGCAGAGGAGCGAGAGGGATTTTCCCTGTTTTCTTAGCATTAGTCTCCCTCCTTTTATCTTTTTGAGGGCTGTGGGGGTAGGGGGTGGGGAAACTGGGTGTTGTGGGTGGAAGTAAGGGAAAGAGGATGGATGGGGGGAAGGTAGGCGGGAAGGGATGGGGGGCTTACGGTGCCGGTTGGGCTTTCGAGAATGCCGACTTGGCCGTCGCCTTTTTGGAGGATGTCATAGACGGTGCGCATGAAATCGAGTTGGACATCGTAGGGGGTGTAGGGGTGGTGGAAATTGATGGGTTCGTCGGGGGTCATTTTGAGGGGGTTGTCTTTTTCTGGGTTTGGATCTGGCTTTGTGGGTGAATTGCGGCGTCGATGTCTAGATCGGGCGTGGAAAACGGATTGGGACCAATGGCAGGTGTGGTTAGATGAGTTGTAGAAATAATTTGTTGTTTGGATTAATGGATTAATGGTTGATGAGTGACTGCCGTTGGATGAGATGAACCGGGTCACGTGAGCAGATTCAAGACATTCACGATTTGATGAACTCCATGTTGATGAACTCCATGGATATTAACCATAAAATGCCCAACGCCGGCCAATGCCTACTCCTATAAAATTACAATTATAACCTCAAACGCCTGCTACGAGCCCCCTAAGCTTTCAGCATGTCCATCTCATCATCATCGCCTGCCTCGCTAGGCTCTCCCACAGACGACGTCTCGTCGAGTCCCAGGCGCAAAAAGTCATGCTGCAGCGCCTCTTTGGCACTAATCCGCTTGCTTGGGTCAAGTTCCATGCAGCGGGAAAGAAACTCGATCGCCAGTTTCTCCTCACTGCTGAGATTGTCCTTCGAATCACCCCGACTGGTGCTCCACAAAATGATTCCCTCGAAGCTGTACCCGGACCTGCCGAGTGATGGGATGTTGGTCTCAAACATGCACCCGTGCAACAATGCCGCGTGCTGCATCCTCTGGCGCCCAAAGATGGTGGCGATCTCAATCATAGCCTCAACATCGTCGGCCGAATTGAAGAAGGGGAACCGACGGGACAGGATCGTCAAGAGAATCACACCGACGCTCCAAACGTCGATCTTGGTGCTTTGCTCGGTGCACTTGAACAAAACCTCGGGGGCTCGAAAGCCACGCGTGCCAGCGCGGTTCGCCCGGCGCGACGGCCGGGTATCTTCCTTCGGATATGCCTTCTTTAGCTCCGGCTTGATCAACGGCTTGAGCTTCGCTTTTCGTGTCGCGGGGTCATCGTGGCAAAGGCATGGTTTACTGTCATAGCCTTCCCGTTCCGCCAGGCCAAAGTCAACCAGTACGCCCCGCCGCGAGCTTGGGTCGTAAAGGAAGTTGGTGGGTTTGATATCTCGGTGGAGAATGTGATGGGCGTGCACACTCGCTAGGGCAGAGAATAAGGACCGGAAGTAAATCGCCATATCCGGTATCGTCATCTGGCGGAAATAGTCCCGGAAGTCGGCGTGCCGAAAGTAAGGGAGAATAGCAACGACCTGATCTGTCGAACGGAAGGCAGTGATGAGCGGACAAACCGAATCGCAGCCCCGTAGATCATGTAGGAGTTCGAGTTCGTTGAGGATACGATTAGGCGACGACGTGACATATATCTTCTTGATCGCGACATATGTCGGCTTCCGAAGACCTCCGCCACCGAAAATCGGCGGGACCGCCCACCTGTCGTAGTTGTCCCTGTCCAGATCCCACGAGTTGTCATATTTGTCGTAAGCGAGATCCTGGGCCTTGTATACGGTGGAAAAGGTGCCTGCCAACAAGTTAACATAACCGCCTAATAAAAGATGAATCCAACAAGACAATGAAGAGGACGAACCTTCGCCAATTCGCTTTATCAACCGGTACTTTTGCCGGAAACCCGGAAAGGCATCTTGCAACTTCTCCATGTCGTACTGGACCTGGTTGCTCGACGCGGCCTCGTCCTCTGAGCTCTCTGATTCCTCGGATTCCTGGGCCTCTTCTGCAAGCGACTCAGTTTCTTGCTCGGCCGTCTCGTCCTCGTCGTCCTCTTCTTGATGCGCCTCTTCGTTCATCTCCGTGTCTTCCGTAGACGGCGCGTCCTCGTGGATCCGGAAGGAATCGTTCTCGTTCCAGAAGGCATCGCGACGGCGGGTTGCTGGCACCGCTGTCGCCATTATTGGTCGGCCTTCGTCGATTGTCGCGAGGGCGCAGAGTGAGACCCGTCAGGGGAAAAAAGGAACAACGCTCCACACGGCCCGGCTAGAGCTAGGTTATTGACAATGCATTGAGTTCTAATCCCTCGTCGAATGGGAGTAATTTTGGCTTCGAAAGCCGGTTTAGAAGCAGGGCGAGGCCAATTTAAGGCTCACCAAAGTTGCTTCGTCCTTGCAAGGTTCGCAAATCGGAATTGAAAGACCTCACCTCCACACTGCAGCTTCCAGGCTTCATAAGGTTCTGAAGGAAGGTACAGTGGCTTGCAGGCGCTTTGGAGGGGCAATGCACGGACCACGGCACAGCAAAAGACGCGACCCCCTGCCACAGGACGCGACTGGCTGATGCTGGTTGGAGTCAACAAACAAATTGTACCGTTGCCAGGGGCCCCCACTTTCACAGTGGACATTGGAAGCCAAGCAGCCCGACAGCAAACAAATCGCAAGAGGGGCGTTGATCCGATCTTTCAAGGGCAGCCCACTTACGACAAAACAACAACAATAACGAACTGCGGGCAGCCGACAAACACGACACCGACAAGCCCCTGGGATACATTGTTTTCTCAGTAACACCCTAATTTTACACGAACTAGCTCCGCGACAAAAGAATATCCTTTTCGCACCATACACCCGACTGGTTCTCCCCACGATTCCCCGCTTCGGCCGTTGTCCGCCATGGACAGCGTCAACTTCGACATCAACGATGCGCTCAAGCATTACATGGGAGATCCGGCCGCGATCCTGACACCCGAGGCGGACGGAGCACTGGTCGACTGCGAGGCCGACCCGGAGGCGCTCGCCGACAATGCGCTGATTAATGCGGTGCTCAACCCGATCGTGGATGCCGTGGCCGAGAACCCCGATGCCATCACGCGCAGCAGCATTTTTGACTCGTTGCAGTTCCTGTTAAAGTGTGCACCCATCTCTTCTAACTCCCTACTACCCAACGCAAGCGCAAGAGACACCTCGCCGCCGGCAGCGGACACACCCACCCCTGCCCGGCGCGCGCGTCCTCGTCCTCGTCCTCCGGGTTCTGGCACCACAGAAGACCGCCGTGGAAACGATCCTAATTCTGAGCTGTTCAAACAATCCAGGTACACCTCCTTCCTTTCGGCGCATGCTCTGAGCAAGATCTTTGACCTGATCACCTCCGGCCTGGCCACCGAGGCCGACGTTATCCACAATGACCTCGAGACCGACGAACAGGAACTCATCGCCCACCACAAGCAGCTGCTGGAGATGTATGGTTTCCTCCTGCAGTGGACCATCGCCGCCGTCGAGACCAAGGCTGCCGAGAAATCGTCCACTACGGTACCCGCGAGGGCCCGCGGCAAGCCCAAGGGCAAGAAAGGTACCGGGGCTGACGGCGCCTGGGACTCGTCCACACAACTAGAGGCCGCTTTGAACACAATGTGCAAGGCGCTGAGGTTGAAGCTGGGCAAGATCTTTCTTACGACGTCCGAGCGCGATACCTTCATCTCTCTGCTGACCCGGCCGGTCTATATGATTCTGGAGAGCGAGCAGCGCGTCAAGAGCACCAGCATCCGCATGCACGCCTTCAAGGTGCTCTGCATCGCGGTCAAGCACCATGGCCATGGATATGGTAGGTTGTGTGCGGGCGCCTGTTAGAGTGTGATGCTGACGGTGTCCAGCTGCCCAAATTTCCATCGTCCAGAACCTGACATACTTTGAACACTTGTCGGAGCCCATGGCGGAGTTCCTCCATATTCTGGCCGAGCAATACGACTACCCCCAATTGACCGACGAAATCCTGCGAGAGCTCAGTAACAAGGAGTACAATACCAACGACACGAAGGGGCCCAAATCGGTTTCGACGTTTATGGTTAAACTGTCCGAGTTGGCTCCTAGATTGGTCATCAAGCAGGTTACTCTGTTGGCAAAACAGTTGGACAGCGAGGTACGAGTGTTGGTCATTAATACCGGGTTGGAAGCTGACTTGTCCAGTCATACACACTTCGGTGTGCTCTTATCGAGGTCTTCGGCAACATGCTTGCTCACCTCAGCAAGTCCGACGAACGAGGCGAGAACCACAAGATGCAGATGAATGCGTTCTTCGACGTGCTGGAGGAACGCTTCCTCGACATCAACCCATACTGCCGATGCAGGACCATCCAGGTCTACGTGAAGCTGTGCGATCTGGACCAAAAGTTTCCCAAGCGGCGACAAAAGGCAGCAGAACTGGCTTGCCGCAGCCTCGAAGACAAGAGTAGCCATGTAAGGAGAAACGCCATCAAGTTGCTTGGCACCTTGATTCGTACGCACCCTTTCACTGCTCTCCACGGGGCGCAACTCGCAAGGAAAGACTGGCAGGAACGTCTCGACAAGGTTGATTCGGAGCTCAACGCGCTCAAGCCCCCAGTGGACGCCCCTGGCCTCGATGGGGACAAGGGCAATACTACTGTGGACCCCGAGCTTCTCGACGAGGCGACGCAGATCGAGTCGCCGAAAAAGCCGGTGGTCGAAATGACCGACGAGGAGAAGATTGCCGCGGTGCAAAAAGCGCGAGAGGAGGCAGCAACCTCGGAGGCTATCGAAAAGCTCACTCTCACCAAGCGCTACTACAGCGAGGCGCTCAAGTTTATCGACGTACTCCACGACTCTACCAACACCGTTTGCCAGCTCCTCGGGTCCAGGAACAAGAGCGAGGTGATTGAGGCCATGGACTACTTCGAGATCGGCGATGCCTACAACATTGAACAGAACAAGGTCGGCATCCGCCGCATGCTGAGGCTGATCTGGACCAAGGGGAACAGCGATGAGGGCAAGGGCGTGCAAGCGCATCTCATCGACTGCTACAAGCGTCTGTTTTTCGAGGCACCGGACAGCTTCAGTCCTAATGACGCGTCCAACTACATCGCGCGTAACATGATCAGTTTGACGTTTAACGCCACCCCGGCCGAGTTGACTTCCCTTGAACAGCTGCTCAGTACCATGATGAAGCAGGGCATGATTCCCGATCTCGTCATTGGCAAGCTGTGGCAGGTGTACGGCGTGCACAAGCGGGAGATCTCGAAGAAGCAAAGACGTGGCGCCATCATCGTTCTGGGCATGCTTGCGACGGCGAGCCCCGAGATTGTTGTCGGCGAGATGGAGACCATGTTGCGCACCGGTCTGGGATCCCATGGGCGTTCAGACCTCCAGCTGGCCAAGTTCACCTGTGTTGCCCTCCGCCGCATCAACCCTACCGGCCGCCAGGCCAAGGAATCGGCTGCGAAGTTCTCCCGCCTCCAAAACGACCACGCCGTGCTGCTGAGGCTGGCTTCGATTACCGAAGTGCCCAGCGACAGCAAGGACTGGTATGGCGTCACGGAGCAAGCTATCAACGCCATCTACACCCTTTCCAGGCACCCCGATGTCCTCTGCTCGGAGATTATCCGACGCAAGACGAGGGCCGTCTTCTCCAACCCCATGTCTCGCCCCGTCTCACAGCCAAACTCCCGGCCCAGTTCCCGCGATGAAACACAGTCGGTCCCAAGCGCTTCCTCCGAGAGCGGCGACAGCGACCACACAGTCCAGCCAACACAACAAGTGCCCGTCAGCCCAGCCAAGAAACAAAACAAGGACGACACTGTCGGTCTGTCTCAACTCCTCTTCATCGTCGGCCACGTCGCCATCAAGCAGATCGTCCACCTAGAACTCTGCGAGCTCGACTTCAAGCGCCGCAAGCAAGAAAGAGAAAAAACAGCCGCCGCCAGTGCTTCTCGCACCTCCCTCGGCGCCAGCACCTCCAGCCGCCGTTCCGCCTCCGCAGCCAAGGACAAGTCCAAAGTCGAAGACGAAGGCGACGAGCTCGACCTCATCGGCGGCACGACCGAAGACGATTTCACCGAAGCCATGGGCCACATCCGCGAGCGCGAGCTCCTCTTCGGTCCCAGCTCCCTCCTCGCCCTCTTCGGCCCCATGGTCAGCGAAATCTGCGCCAACAACACCACCTACCGCGATCGCAACCTCCAACAGGCCGCCACCCTCTGCCTCGCAAAACTGATGTGCGTCTCCTCCGAATACTGCGAAGCCAACCTCCCCCTCCTCATCACCATCATGGAACGCTCCACCGACGCCACCGTCCGCAGCAACGCTGTCATCGCCCTCGGTGACATGGCCGTGTGCTTCAACCACCTCATCGACGAAAACACCGATTTCCTCTACCGCCGCCTCGCTGACCCGGAGCCCATGGTCAAACGGACCTGTCTGATGACGCTGACGTTCTTGATCCTGGCCGGGCAGGTCAAAGTCAAGGGCCAGCTGGGCGAGATGGCGAAGTGTCTGGAGGACGAGGATAAGCGGATTGCGGACTTGGCGCGGATGTTTTTCACGGAGCTCAGTACCAAGGATAATGCGGTGTACAACCACTTTGTGGATATGTTTAGTCTGTTGTCGGCCGATCGGAGGATTGAGGAGGAGAATTTTAGGAGGATTATTCGGTTTTTGCTTGGGTTTGTTGAGAAGGTATTTTCCCCTCCTTTTCCCTGTTCCCCCCTCCCCCTCAACCCCCGCTTGCGTGATACCCAAAATCAATCAGAGTAACGGACTAATCACTAATGGTGAACAGGACAAACACGCCAAACAACTCGCCGACAAGCTGGCTGCTCGTCTGCCGCGGTGTGATAGCGAGCGACAGTGGAATGATGTTGCGTTTGCGTTGGGGTTGTTGCAGCATAAGAATGAGGATATTACGAAATTGGTGTCGGAGGGGTTTAAGGTTGTGCAGGCTTCTGCGTAGACGGGGTAGGGTGTGTAATTAGTTGTCGTGAGGAAGGATTGGATGTTGGTTGGGTAGGTGAGGAGGGGATGTGGAGTTGGGCGTGTGGTGTTGGTGTTGGGTGGGTGGGTTTAGATACACGGTGGGTGGATGGATGGATGGGTTGTTGGTGTATGGTATTTATGATTCCCATGATGTTTGTCTATTCCCGTGAATTGAGTTTTGCTTGCTGCTGATGTGTAAACACGGTTGTCGCTTACTAAATGTGTACGCTGAATGTTTATTGCGTAGATCAGGTTTCGGTGTTTTGCCTATATGCCGATTTATTTATTTATTTTAGCTTTTTTTTTTGTTCTAGTTTTCCCCTTCTTATAACCATTTTAATTTCTTACGCATCAGGTTCACCCCCCCCGATTATTACAATCTTATCACATGTCTGGAACAACTGTGTAAATAGTCATAATAAACAATAACTCGCAGTGCGGCAGAAAGATTTTCCGAAGTACGAAGTATCCGAAGCCCCTTAAACAATTATTTTCTTGCATCGCACCGACTAGGTCGAGAGTACTTCCCCTCCCAACGTATCTATCAATCCCTGTCATAGGGAGGATGTGAAGAACTAAGGAGACGAAATGAATCACTCATCAGATCACGCGAATTGATGTTCCGATGAACTGCTTTATGCCAGCCATGATTCATCAATGCTACGACAAATATATACACCCCTCGGCCTGCAATAGAACAGCCCGTTCCCAAATCCAGTTTCCCCATGATCATGAACCCACCCCACACCCTCATTTACTCCTCCGAAACCTTCGACGGAACCACACCAAACGTGGGCCGGACAAACCTGTCAAATTCGTTAGCAATCCATGTTCGCCATAACAACCACAACCCCCGGTCCTCTCTTCAGCTAGTAGGGGGCAAGCGTGCAGGGAACTCACCGATCAGAGTGATAAACCTTGATATTATCACCCAACAATTCCTTCTCCCGCGCCTGATCGGCCAAGTGTCTCCGGACCTGGTCGCGGTCTTCCTCTGCCTGGAGCAGCGGGATCAGATGGATGCGGGCCCACATCTTTTCGCGGGCGAGTTCGCTGGGGACGTGTTAACGATGTATGTTTCTCGGCGTGGTTTGGGGGAGGCGGAGGGTATCTAGTTGGGGAAGGAGACAGCGGGTACGTACTTTTGCTCACGGATTCCGACAACCAGCTTGTACCAGCCGTAGAGCATGAGGACGGCGCCGCCTGCGGCGAGGGGGCCGGGGCGGAAGAGGCCGCGCGATGGGAGGTTGCGCTGGGAGGCGTGTTAGCTTTCTGGGGTGTTGATGGGGTGAAGTGGTTGGTCTGGCGTGGGCTGAGTCTGGTGTTGAGTAGGCGGGTGTATCCGTCCTAACACCTAATACACCTTTTGGCCACTCCGCCGGTTGCGCCGGTGGCCGGAACCGTATCACCGTCGGGGATGGGGGCCTTTCCCATACGTCCCTCACACTGATACCGTCCGTCCAAGCCACCATGTTTCGTCCGAGTCCGCCTCTTCCGGGGACTTCCTCTCCCCCATACCAATCCAGGATTTCACCACCGAGCCTTCCATTCACCATCAGAAGCCCACAGCCAACAGCCACATCCCTTTCAACCACCCCTCATTCCCAACCTCCGTCTCACACCCCCTCCAACGGCCCAAACCCACCCCCCCCCCTCAAACCACAAACCCAAGCCTGCCCAACCCGCACAAAACCAGCTTCAATCCAGCACCAACCCCGACCAGACCCGACCAGACCCAACCAAACCCAACTAAACCAACAACAGAACCCAGCCAAGAAGAGAAGAAAAAAGGGATAAACCAACCTTGTACTGAACGGCCTCATAGCCCCCAGCGGGCGGCATATCCTGCGGCATGATGGGCGATTTGTGTGTATTCCTTCCCCTTGTTTCCTTTCCTCTTATCGTCAATTCCCTTCCCAGTTCCTCTTCCCAGTTCACTCGATCGATCGACCGACCGATCAATCAATCAATCCGACAACCCGCGAACTCGCTCGTAGATCGGCCCGGAGAATCGCAATCGAGGTCCGGTCGCAAGGGTAGTTGATCCGAGCCTTCGGTCGGTCGGTATGGAAGGTCGCGTGTTCTCGCCTGGTGGGATTGCCGTCGGGCGGGCGGGCGGGGTGTGTTGTCGTTGTCGTGGTGTTGTGGTGGTGGTGGGTTGGGTTGTTGTTGCGCGGAGCTTGAACTGGCTTGTCGGCGGTTTGAGCTTGATTGCGGATTCAAGGTGGGAGGACGAATTGTGTGGGTTTTGATTGGTTGGAGGGTTGGATGGTGGGGTGTGATTAGGTAAGTTAAGTGGGGTCCGACATCCCCAGCAGAGCGGACATGCGAGCACAGCACTGAAATGTGAAATGAGGAACTGGGAGAGATGTTTTAGATGATAAAGCAAGAAGTGCCAGAATAGAATGCAATATGCCCCTACGGACAAGATACACTACAAATAGGCTACAATCAAACAGGTCGCGGTCCATGCCCGACAACCTTAAAAACTCCATTCTCCCCTAAAAGTTGCATTCCGAACCATCCCCCCCCCGAAAATCCCCCCCCTCGCTGGTCCCAGAGGTATGTGAGGTAAAAAGCAAATAAAATCAAGAATCAGCCACTGGACTCCAATAAATCAATGCTCCTCCACCCGCCTTGGTGCGTGCAACATCCTCCCTTTGCCTTCATACACAGATGGCGACGCTTATCCCTTCTCAACATCCATAGCCCCCTCCTCCAACGCAGCATCAGCAACCATCTGCGCCTCCAACTCAGCCGCCTCCTTCTCAAAGCCCGCTTCAAACGCAGCTTCCAGCTCCGCATCGTCAAACTCCAGCTCGTCATCATCCCCTTCCCCGCTCGCCTCCTGCTCCCCCAGCTCTGCAGGTTTCTGTCCATCGGTGTCCCCGTCTTGCCCCTCTGACCTACTAGGCGTGGGCAATCCGCTGTCATCGCCACGATCACTAGCCGTAGCGGTGGCAGCACCGGCGACATATTCGTTACGCAGAGACGAAGCGCGCTGGCTCTGGGTGCGACGGAGTCGTTTGGCGGGTGTGCCGTTAACACCCCCTGTCTCGACAGCGACTGTATCGACGTCATTGTCGTTGTCGTCATCATCCTCGTCGTCGCTGGAGCGGCCTTTTCGTTTCGTGCCCGCGGTGGGGGAGGTTGTGAGGAGGGAAGAGTCGTTGGCGCTCAGGGGCTCTGGTTGTGCGTCGTCGACATCTTCGTCTTCGTCTTCTTCGTCGTCGATCCCGTCTTCATCCTCGTCGTCGTCGGATGATCCACTCGCCAGGAACTCGGCGAGTTCCTCGTCGGCTGAACCCCAGTTAAAGGTCTTCAGCCCGTCGATTGGCGAAGAGGAGCCATCCGGTAGCTCATCTGGTAACAGACCCGGTTCAAGGTCGGTGTCATCCCCGGACTCCCCGGACGCCTGGCCGTTAGCAGACGACGACAGGAGTCTCAGCTTCAATGGCTTGCCATTAGCAAGCCGGCGGGTTTTGCTGCCGCTGCCATCTGCGTTGTCGGTATCGTCATCCTCCTCATCCTCTTCGTCATCGTCGTCCTCGTCTTCCTCACTTGGGATCCCCCCCGGTGCGGTCCCGTGTTCCCCGACGATGCGGGAGGTGTACAGATACGGCGTCTCGTCGACAGCGGCCCACTGCGTGAAACAGGCGGCTAGCCACTCCTGGCTGACAATCTTGATGTGCGGTCGGCGTCGTGCTTCGAGTAATTTGTCCCTGCCTGGTTGCGCCGCGTTGACCACCAGGTGCGTGACGTCTTTGCTGATTTTGGGGCGGAGGTCGGCACCAAAAGAGATGATTTGTAGGCCGATTTCGGAACTGTAGATATCAATCCCTCGGGGAAGCACGCCAGACAAAACAATCTTGAGGCCTTGCAGGACTGGAATCTTGAGATCTGAGAGGATCCGGCCAGCGTCAGGGACCTGGGCTAGGACGTCGTTGTTGGATGCTGGTTGTGATGCTTGGCTTTCGTCGTACTCCGCAAAGTAAGCACGGTGGAGGGAGGCGAGGTGTTCTTGGAGATATTTGAGTTCTTCGTCATCGTCTTGCAGAACATGATGGCGTTGTGGTGGTGGAGAGGAGGCGCGCGACTCGGAGCCGTCGTCGGACTGCACGGTGGCTTTTTCAGCCTCTTCACCTTCGCGGTCGAGCTTTTCCTGCAACATCTGCAGAGGCCGGTCGTTTATTTGCTTCTCAAACTCCCGCTCCTGCTCCTGTGCCTGTTGCTTGAGCAAGGTGCTGTCATCACCGCCCGCCACGGGCTCACTCGTGATCTTCTTGTCCTTTTTTGTTCCCTTCGCAGCGGAGCCAGAGGTGAGCAGGTCGTGGCGTTTTGGTAGGAAGTTTGAGTTGATATCTCCAATGCCCTTGAAAAACTCGTACGGGGACACCTTGATCAGGTTAGGTCTGTTGCGAGGCCACACGTCAGACCGGTCGTCGATAATGACAACCATGTTGGTGCTGACGGGGAAGAGCCGTTGCAGGTTCTTGGAAAAAATGCTGCCGTTCTCGTCGCGGCTGATGACGCGGTTTCCAAACAGCTTCTTGTCCGGATCCACAACGCGAGCCACGTTCTGGGCGTACGCGCGGGTTCCCATGGTGTAGACGTGCAGTTCATACATTTCCGCAATCGTCTTGAGGAACTCCTCGAGCCCGGGGCGCATCTTGATGTAAAATGAGCATCTCCTAGCTAAGTCAGAGGGCCCGTCGTCAAGCTGGAAACTTTGGATTTTCTTGGCGGCTTCGTGATTTGGGTTGGTAGGATCCTGTTGCCACTCGCCCACGGTCGGGTCGATACACGCCTGGATGATGGTCTGGTCCAGATCGACAACCAAGCTCAATTTCCGGCTCTCCAATAACCGGCGCTGCAGGTCTCGCTCCGTACGCTGAGCCCGGATCGCGCTGACGGTCAGGTTGGTGTGGTCGTGCACCATGTTGATGGGAGCCCGGGCCGTGTCGCGGGTCTCGGTGGCCCAGTTGACTTCGGTCATGTCCTTGCCACACATCGCGCAGAGGCCCTGATACTGAATTTCGTGGGAGCATTCCTCCACGACTTCCATCGCGATGCGGTCCATCACAATCTTTTGGCCTTCCCGAATGTGCCAGTTCGTCAGCTCCCCGTCGCTGGGCGAGGCCCAATTCACGATGGTTGTCTGCTCCTCCTCCCATGTGTCGCCACGGATACTGTCGCCCACTTCCTTAACCCACTTGAACGAGTATTCCATGAGGGGTTCTTGTTTCTTGATTTTATTGCCAGGTTGTTTAAGCAGTCGGACGACCGTTATGGGGTACCGTAACCGGTTCCCCAACCGGACGGTTTTCGCCATGGCGTCGGTGGGTTCGGACCCAGGTCGAAATGTTGAATCGGTAACTCTAGGGTTTCAATCGTGCGCCAGGCCTGAAAAACGAGATCAAAAACCTTCTTATCAGCGACGTTCCACGATGCAACCGACGCTTGACAGTTTCTCCGCGCCAGCGTAACAGCACACAACAAAGGCAACTTACGCAACGGGCTCCCAAGACGTCAGAAAATCCTTGACCCGATGGAGTGGCACGCCCATCGCGCAGCGGCGCGCACCGAGAAGAAAAATGTTGTGTGGCCACCAAATAAGGTAGATGGCTGCGATTGCCGTGGTTCCGCGCGCGTCAGTGCTGTCGCGAGTTGGCGAAAAGCTTCCGGTTGCAGCGGGTTGCACGAGACAAAGCCGCAAAGAAAACGTGGGGCACTGTCCCCAATTGGGGTTAGCGTAACAGATGCCGGCGTGGGGCACAGCAGTTTGGAGGTCCAAGCTCCAAAAGCTCTTGCGCCAGAAGTGGGGCAACGGCCTGCGGCTCTCGGTTGAAGAAATCCAGGCCTGCCAGTGGCGCCGAAAAATAAAACGGTGAAAACCGGGCGGGTCGGAGCGTATTAACGGAAGACAAGGTTGTAAAAAACAGCGAAAGCGCCGGGACCTCTAAGTATGGACAGTCCGATTATCGAAAACGTGGGGTGATGTAATCCCGGGATTTGGGGTCGTGGTGGATTGTGGTATTGGGCGCACTGACGAAAACGACCTTTGCAGAGCAATGGGGCAGATTTTGGGCGGGCTGAGAGGCCCTTTTGTACCTTTGCGACTGATCCGGGTTGCCCACCTCGATCCAGCCAATCTTGGCACTGAGCTCTTCGACCCCTGCCCTGTCGTTTGCGGGGTCATGTGTGGCTCACGCCTCAGCATGGTGAACGAGGCTTGCTGACTCGTGCAAAACAGCCTGTCATGAAATTTGGAATACGGAAACGCAAGGAAAGAAAAGGAGACAATGAGCGGGCCGAAAGACTTGTGAGGGTCTGGTCATCGGCGCCAAGCGGCCGGCACAGTCTTTGACAAACCCATGGCTGTGACTGATCAAGAGTCACTTGGTTCATCAAAGGCCGTGTGGCGGCCAATCAGGTATCGTTTTTCCATCCAGGGTTTTGACTCAGTGTGGCGTTTGTAAGTCGCGACATTCACCGCCAACCTCCAGGCACCCCAAGTACCTTTCAAGATACTTCAAGGAAACGCCCTGAAGTCAAAGACTCTTGAGCAGGCTCGGTGGTGTGCATTTCAACCTGTTCCCTTAGCTCCCTTTAGGCGGAAGTCCAGGGCTATGTTCTGTTTTCTCGGTATGTTGTTTCCTAAACATCAATATTCTTAACTATCCTTCTTTTCTTCCAAAATAACTAACATCTTGAATCAGCGATTGTTTTTATAACCCCGCTGGAAAGCATGGTGACATTCAGATCAGAAAATGGTCATATTCCATTGTCAGAATTAGCAAACAAACTGAAAGGTGAAACTTTTCATGTTCTATCTTTTACATTCAATTTCGAACACGAAAAACTGTACACTGTACAGAAACTGCCACAGAACACTGGTGTGACCGGAGAGGTCAGGGCGGGCTAAAATAGTGAAACAACAATCACCTTTAGGCTACCTCAAGGAAGTATCTGGTTTTCTCGGGAAACAAGTAATGAGGATGGATGCCTAAACCTCGGGAATCTGTGTTGAATGTGTGACGCAACAAAGGGTAGGTACCGTAGGTTTACGGGATTAGGACTTGTGTAAATATTATCAAATCCCCGTAATAATGAAGAAAACAAAGATTAACATGAATATTACATATAGGTAGGTACAAGCAAACCTCTTTCTAACCTGCCCTTAGCTCGGAAGCAACGACAACTATGAGGTCAGGGGTATTTCATACCATGAAGAGTGAGAAGGAGACAAGGTGGGGTTGGGAAGGAACGAAAAAATAAAACAAGAAAGAAGGCTTTCCTCCTCATAGTTCCCATCCATCAAACGAAGCGAGGGACACATTGTCCCCTCCGTATCTTACCAGCCCCAGCATTCAACATAACCGTACATGTCGTAGCCGGCGTTAGCAAAGTGTCCCCCCGAAGTTGTCGATCCGCACCTGTCGTTTTGATCCTCTCAGCATCCCACATGACATACCCGCCATTCCCAATGTACACCGGGATAAACCACCCGTACAGCTTGCAATACCGGTTACGCCACATCACCGTCCAGGCATACGGCGGCCGGTCCCCCTCGGCGTCGGGTTCACCATCCCCTCGGAAGGACATCGGATCCCGACGGGACGCTTTCTGGACCCGAGCTGTGTGGACATCACATTCGTGTTCCTGGGTTTCGGGGCTGAGGACCGTGTGATCCGGATTCCCGCGGCCTGGATACACCGCTATACTCTTGACCGCCTTCGTGAACGCTGCTTTGTCATCGTCGTTGAAATCCAATTTGATGTGGAGTAGATGCGCGAGACCCCGTATGGCGGTACCAATTTGCATGTTCTCGAAGTGGTCTAACTCGTGAGGCGGAGGGGGCGGGGGGGTCATGACTATGGTTAGTCAAGCTCGGCTCAACTACTCTGCTGAGTTGTGAAAACGCAAACTTGCATTGGTCCGTCTTAGCATCCTGCCACAGACTATTATAGGGAAGGTGGGATCCCCTCCTTGCCAAGTACACCTCCAATGGCCCCTTAAACGTAGTATCTTCAAGGGTGCTTGCGAGCACTCTGGCATCAACGTCTACCGCAAAGAGGTACACGGTCCTAAACTGCTCGATCTGCCACGGCTCCCAGAGTTCCATAAATGAAAAATGGTCCGGGAAAAAGAGAACCCAATCCGAATCCTCGGCGTCACGGTTCTCATCCTCGCCGTAGAGCTAACAGGACATCTCAAACCGATACAGGCCGCGGGCAACGCGTCTGCGTTCGGAGAGGCTCAACGATGGACGCTCCATCTGGGAGGTCAGGGTATCCCCAGCGAGATTTTCCAAGGCCCAGTTCGTGTACAGTTTGGTAGCTGGTCGAATCAACGTGAGGTAGTCCTCCGCCATTAGCCGCACCTCGCCGTCCGTAATGGTCTCCTCAAGCCAAGGCGGCATGTAGCATTTGGACATCGCGTAGTGGGCGGTTTCGTACCGCTCGACGGCTTCCTCCCGCGTCTCGTCCGATGGGTTTTCCAGGGCGAATACGGCTGTCAAACGCTGGAGCGTACATGATTCTACGATGACGCCCCGAGTTCCCGTGTTAGGATATTCCAGAGGAGCGCTCGTTCGTTGGCTTGGTACGCGCGCCAAAAGAGGATCTGTCGCTGGACTTCTGTCGGGAGACGCAGCACAGGGCAAGGTTTGGGGGGGGGAGCCTTGAAGTACTCGGAAACAAAATCAGCATTATTCCTGCAGCGGGCCAGCCTGCGGATCGCTTCGTCGCTACAAGAAGGAAACGTTAGCAGGGCGATCCTCTAGCGTGTCGCGGGATCGTCGCAACAAGAAAAGGGCAAATGAAAACTAGCGATATTAGGCTATTAAGGGAAATATGATAAGCTTCTGGTTGAGATGCAATAAATTGTAAACATACGACAAGGGAGCACAGCCGGTGGGTGCCGAGATGGGCATGATGGCGAGCTGGGGGTTGTTTAGGGACTCGGGGGCTGCAGCCATTCGCGTCCCCCCGAAAACTCTCAAGATTACGGCAATCGAGAAAACCGGAAAAATGTGTAGCCGATTGTATGTAAAATATGGCATACGCTGAGCATATGCCGCAGCCGGCGCTTCATGTTGATGGTGTTAGTGGAGATGGTGTTGTTAGTCGAAGCGGAAGGTTAACTGGATCACAACCACCGACCACCAGAGCACATCACAACAGAACCCGCAGGATTATGTCAATGGCATAAACATGTCGGATTCTTAGGCAGGATCTACCCATTCTAAGAAAAGCAGAAGGGAAGAAACCCCCATATCCAGCTTTCACACCCCACGTAATTAGTTAATAGCCCATTCACCCGAAGCGCCACCTCTAATTATTCCAGTTCCAGTTCCAGTTCCAGTCCCAGATCCCCGTCCCAGCTACCCAACTCAACTCCAGCTCTCAACTCCGCCCTCTCATGATCATTTCCCCTCCACCCAACACAGCAGCTATAACGCCTTCCCATCTGGCAAACTCCTACTAACGAATCTAGGAAAACAGCAGGGGAAAAAGGCAAGCACCATCGACAGAGGGAGAATAATAGAAGCAGGAATAGATTAAAAATTCTAAAGGAACGAGTAAAGTCCTATAAGGATTCTGAAGCCACGAATAGAGTAAAGTAGGGATTCTAGAGAAGGATTCTAGAGAGGCATTCTAGAGAGAGATAACGTTATAAAAGAAACTCCTAGAAGAGAAATACCAAGGGACCAACCAATAGGAAATATATACCGCGGGAAAAAGGGGTAAGGTAATAAATATTTAGGTAGGGTTCCGTTCCCAAAGCAGCAACCAACCAACGCCAACTCATCGCGTCCGTCTTCAACAACCAGCGAATCCGGAACTAAAGAAAGAGGGAAAATAGGTAAACGGGAGGAGTAAAAGCCGGTAACACACACGCATTATGGTAAAAACCAACCGCGGAAAACCAACCACGACAACTCCAACCCAAAAATGAAGACATCGCACAACTTCAGGCCACCTTCCCAGCCTCACCTACTCACTCACCACCCTTCGCTCACCACCCTTCGCTCACCACCCTTCATTAAACACCCTTCACCCCCAACCCTGTGGTAGCTCCCGCCCCCGGCGCCCCCCCCAAAACAGCCACAGGCCCCCTCTTGGCCCCAACCCCCCCAACCGACATCCCCACCGCCCTCTTCACCGTCCCCTCCACCGACAAATCATCAATAGTCTCCGCATCGCCCCCGACAAACGTCCAGCTCTCTTCCTCGAGGTCATCATCATCTGGGTCGTAGACAATACCCCCTTCATCGTCCTGCCCCGGCTGGCCGGGACGGCGGGGAGAGAGAGGAGAGTCGGGACTGGGTCCGTCGGTGCCTGTGCCGGTGGCGGTGGTAGTGCGGGTCTTGCTCTTGCCTCGTTTGGCACGGATGAGTTCGGTGGCGTATTCGAGGTCGCGGTAGATGCATTTGATTGCGTGGTCGACGCCGTTTTCCTGGAGGAGAAAGCCATGTCAGTTTCATATCACAGATAATATACACACAGCCTGAAAACATCTCAGATCCCGACCGGATCCTCAACGGACCCGGATATCGCGAAACAGACAGGGGGGAGAGAAGGAAGAAGAGAGAAAATACCTTCCGAATCTGTTCCCCCAACGCCCGCGCCTTCACAATCATCCTCTCACTATGCGTCGCCTCCCACAGCGCGCGCGCAAACGACGTCGCTCCCCACTTCTTCAAACAAATCCCCACCCCCAAATCCTCCACCCGCGTCCCAAAGAAATACTGATCCCCAAAAAACGGCCGAATCACCGTTGGAATCCCGGCCCGCAGACTCGATCCCGTGGTCCCACTCCCTCCGTGATGCGCGGCGGCATCGATTTGCTTGAACAGCCAGTCGTGCGGGGCGGACTGGATTTGGAAGATCTCGGGTGGGAGTTCGGGTTCGGGGGTCTTCGGTTTTTCTTGTTGAGCGCTCGCGGGTTCTCCTGCGGCGGCGGCGGCATCGCGGTCTTTCTTAGTCGGCAACCGATCACTCCACCCCTTGCTGAGAATACACCGCACATCGGCTTTCAACACCGCATCAATCACCTCCTGCGTCATCTTGGCCGGGTCAGGCACCAAAATCGACCCGAACCCGACATACACCAGCTTTTTCCCATCCCGCCGCGCCCGCGCAATGAACGCCGCCAGCTCCGGAGCAGGCTGATATTTCTCTGCATTCCCTTCGTCTAGGAACCAGTACCCCGTCACGCGGATCCAGTCGCTGTAGTCCAGCGGCGGGGGCACGACGTAGGGGGAGAAGTTATACAGGAAGGGCACCTTGTTCATTTGTAACTTCTCAAGCGAGGTGTTGGGCAAGCCCAGATGCCGCCGACGCCAGCGGTTGATTTGGTGCGCGGTGGTTTTCCAAAATACCGTCTCGAACATGACGTAGGTGACATAGTTGTATGCCCCGCCCATTTTCTGCCCAGGCATGATGAACGCATGCGGGTACGCGCGTGTACGCGTCCACGGCATGGTGAAGGCGCGGAAGTACGGCACACCCAGGGCTTCAGCGATATGGATCCCCGCCATCGCGGAGGGGGATTCAATGACGAGATCACTCCCCTGGCAGGCGTTCCAGGCGGTCACGAGCAGCTCGTCGAGCCAGTCGCGCATTTTGGCGTTGGCCTCGCGGAAGAAGTTCAGGGTGAACGTGCCGTTTTGGATACACAGCTGCATCAGCTCGGCCGGGTCGCCGCCAACATACGCGAACTCGATGCCGTGGGACTCGATCCAGGGCTGGAATTCGCCGTGGGTGGCGATCCGCGGGCGATGACCCTCTTCCAGCAGCCGCTTGCACAGCGCAATGTACGGCTGCACGTCGCCGCGCGAGCCAATAGTTAAACAAGTAATGCGCATCGAATGAGCGGGTTTGAAGTTAAGGAACGAGGCCTTGGGGTCATCAAACAGAATAGTGGGAGCTTCCGAGTTAGACGATGGCTCGCGAGGTAGTTCGACTTCATGGTCAGCGAACTCTTCGGTGCGCGCCTTTTGCAACGCATTGTGTTCTGCCACAGCCGCCTGCGCATCTTCCGATTCCACGTCATCCGGGGCACCGTGGTCCTCCAGATACCGGGCCTCTTCCAAACTCTGCAGGATCGTAATGGCGCAGTCATCCCGAACATCCGCCTTGTGGAACTCAAAGAACAGCTCCTCGTGCCGCGCAATCACCACCACCAACCCGGCATACCCAAACCGGAAGCCCTTTTCCTTATCCACCGTCTCGATATCCCGCAACGGCAACACCAACTTGGTGCGCGTGCCGGGTAACAAGCTGCGGAAGCAAAAGTGCCGGTCACTGATATAAATCTTGCCATACAACGGCAACACGCGCATCATATGGCCAAAGTATGCCGCCCGGAGCTTTTCCGTCTCGGGCAGCGCAAAGTGCGCCTGGAACCGTGCCTCCGAGATAGCGCGGTCCTCCGGGTCATACTCCCCGCCAACGCCGTGCCCCTCCTCGTCATCTGTCCTGAGTTCGGCCGGGTCGTCATAGTGTTTCCCCCCGCCCTTCCACATGCCAGAGACCTTCTCCACATACCCCATCGACTCGGTGGCTAGGAGCGTGCTCATCCGGCGCGAGTGCTTGTCGAGGTACCCAATGAGCGCGTTGGCTTTGCGGAAGGGATACACACCCACCGTCGCAATGCTTTGCAACGTCGGAGTGGTGACGGTCCCGTCGGCTGCGAAGCCGTCGCCCGAGTGTGACTTGGTGGACACATGGTGAGGTTGTTGCCTGGGTACCATGGAAGTCGGCGTCGAGGAAAGCGCCCGCTGCGCATCTTGTGCCCGACCCGCCCGCTGCAGCGTCGGGCTATGAAACACGTCACTCCCCTGGAGGATCTGGCTCGCTGACGGATCCTCGCTGCTAGCCGACGCTATCATCCCCGACAAGCTTGCCTGGCTCGGGTCATCCATGCTTTGGACATACGAGTCCATACTCTCCTGTCGCTCATGACCACTCGCTCGCTGCCGGCTCCCCGACCGCCGACTCGTGCTGGAACTAGCCCGTGCGTGGCGGGACTCGGAGTGTAGCGGGCTGTGATGGTGCTGGCCGTCCGTGCTGCGGCGGATGAAGTGTTGGAGCCCGTCGAAACTAGTACGCGGGCGATCCGCACTCGCCCGCGGACTTTGCGAAGGGCTGTTGCGTAAGGGAGAGAGCGGAGAGAGCGGAGAAAGGGTGGCCTTGACGCCTTCGCTGACCTTGCCCCTGCGCTGGGTCTGGCTGGACGGCGGCTGGTCTCGCGATCCGCTTCCGCTCGTTCGTTTCGATGACTCCCCGCTGGGCTCGGCTCGATCGGTACCCCCCTTGGCCTGGGGTGTCGCGTCCTCTATGAGAATCTTGAGGACGTTCATGGGCTCCTTGCCAAAGCCGAAGAAGGAAAAAAAGTATTCGTCGATGGCATACGTCTCGTCGTTGTCGATGACCCGGATCTTGCAGGTATCGGCAAAGTCTAGCATCTGGGCCTCCTCAATATCGATGACATTCTGAATCGGCAGCGAGATCTTGACACTGTCTCCGTCGTTGTGCGACCGGAAGATGACCCGCTGCAGGCTCTTCACCCACTCCTTGGCGCTTTGTGGGCTGTCGGCCTTGAAGTAGTAGGTGCGGTTGTCCGTGGTCACGGTGAAGTTGATCCCTTCCTTATCCTTGTCCGTGATGGTAGCCGAGATGCCGTAGCGCAGGTCGATCTGGCCTTGGGGGAAGTAGAGGTCTTGGGGGTCCCGGTAGTACGAGAACACGTCACCTTTGAGTCGAAACCAGTACCGGTTGTACTTGGGGTTTCTCTTGCCGCACTTGGACAGGTAGCCGGATTTGGCGACTTCCTGCTGTTCAGAGTTAGTTTTGGGCAGCCCATGACGGTGAACATACGAAATGGGGGGTGCTTTATCCACGGGGAAACATACCGACTTCCTCGGCAAATACGCATAAAACGCAATATGCCGTGTCGTGATATACAAGTACCCCGTCAACAGCACATGCTGCAGCAACCAGCAAGGGTACTCCTGAATGACCTCCTCGGGCCGCTCAAACTGGAAAATATCCGCCAGCTGCAGCGCCAAATCCGTCGGACCAGTCTCCGCCGCAGCGTCGTCTCCTATCCTAGGCGACTCCTTCTCCGCCTCTGCCCCTCCGTCAAGATCAAAACTCTGCCGCGCTGCCATCTGCGCGCGGGCTTCCAGCATCCTGCTCATGACAGGTGCTGTCCGGCTCTCGGCGCGGGCGAGTTCGGCGCCTGGCGCCAGCTCAGCGGGGGACGAGTCGGACTCCATGGAGGTTGTGGTGTCTTCCCGCAGGGGGGGTTGCGCATCGTTCTTGTTTTTGCCAGAGCTACTGCCGCTCGCGGATTTCGACGATTTGATTTTGTCACCGAGACGAGCAAATCCAGGTACTGACTTGAGCAAACGACTCTCGGAGAGTTTTCTTCGATGGCTGCTGTGGTCAGATTTGTGACGGCTCGAGCCATGTTTCGGTAATATTGTCGTTTGCGCGAGGGCCTGTGATGATGACGATGATGAACTTGACCCCGCGGCGCGCAACTCCTTCGGTCCGGCCACTGTTTTCGCCATTGGGTTTTCCCTCTCGTCTTCTTCATCTGAACTGGGGCCACCTTCAAACCGTTCTGCGAAATCAGCTTGGCTTCCCGCTGCCGCGATCAGACCGAATATGCTCTGGTTCATATTCATGAACATCCCGCCCCCATACCCCTGGGGGCGCAGTAGCTCTTCTTCGCCCCCCGCCTGGTCTTTTAGGCGATCTGGGAGCTCCATCGGGGGGACGAATTCGCCGGCGCGGCGCTTTTTGAGCAACTTTCGCGAAACACGACGCACTGCGCGGTCGTCTTGGCTTGTTGGAGAGGTTGCGGTCGGTGGGGAGGAGGGGGGAAGCGAGTGCTGGGTTATTGTCGTATTCGTCGGTTCTTGGGTTAGAGGAGGAGAGCGTGCTGCGGTAGGTGGCGGTGCTGAACGGTCGGGCTCCATGGTTGGAGTGTTTCCCGAAGGGGACTGACTGTAGGTATCGTAGGAAGTAGGTATCGGGGTAGGTAGGTATCGAAGGAGGGCGGGCGAGAGGGTGAGGGCCCGGATACGTGAGGCTGGTTAAACTAACACCCTGCAGACCGAGATACGTGAGTATACGAAACAAATGAGTGCGCTTGTCGCGGCATTGAGGAAGGAGTGAGGCGAGCGCAATCCACTAACTAGCCTTGTTTGTGTGTTCGTCCTCCGTCGCGGCTTCGCAAGACGGGAGACAAGGTGCGGGTAAGCGGGAAGGGTGGGTGCCTTAGCTGCGGTGTACCTCGAGGGCGAGAATGGTTCTCGCAAGCGAAACGGGAGAAAGATATCGGATTGGAAGGTGTGGTAGTGGATAGTGGAGGTCGGCAGGCAGGTAGGTAGGTAGTGTAGGCAGGTCGATCGGTAGGTAGGCAGCAGACGCACGCCGGTTAACGATCCGATGCGTCGTCTTCTAGGCGGTTGAGGGCGGATGTTCTGCGGGACCGGGGTGCGGAAGAGTGATAAATTGCCGGATGCCTTGTAGTTCCGTCCGGCAGTAACGACACAGGATAGATGAGAACAAAGATGATAACCAGATCCGGCGAAAGTTTATCGAGTCCTCGTCGACTCGAGGCCCCGTCCACAGGCTGTGCACAAACTAAAGAATGTGGTTGGCTCAGGGCATGACTTTCCCCCGTTCTGTCCGTTCTCTTTTCGACGTTGTCACTATTGTGTTGCTGTGACGGTGTGCAACAGCGCGGGCAGTGAAGTTGGTCCGAGCCGCAGCGGTGCAACAACAGGCACACAGTCGGTTGCGATGGGCCGGGTGTGGTCGCCAAGTGGTCGCCTTTCGCAGGGGGTCCCAGTGCGGAACACGCCTGGTGAGCCAACAAGGTTCCGTGTGACGCACCACTCAGCTGGAAGATCCGCGCCGGGGATCCTGTCAAAAGAAGCCGTTGCCCTGGTTCTGGCCCATCAGATGATGGGGCGAAACGGTGCGGTGTGAAGAGAAGAAATATCCATTTCCACCTCGCGCCTTCGCTGATGATTTAAAATTTTCGATTTCCAATGATGGATTGATGGTATTGATGATGAGGTATTTTGCGATGAACACCTTGTGATGCTGTTGGAGGAAGCTGCGGCTCACTCTGAGCAGCGTCAAGCACAGAAGCGGGCGGGCCTCAGGTCCCATGACGCAAGAGCCGGCACTTGCCTGAGCACTGCTGACGAGCGGTGTCCATCACATGCAAGGCAGAACGGGCAAACCCGGGAAGTAATTCGGGACCTGGCGAGGAACGGAACTACATTCTGAGCAAATCTATTCAGCTATGTATTGTAAAGCAATATCCAACGGCCCCTGCTAATTATATCATCCGTTTGAAGTCTCGAACAAAACTCCGGTCCATTGTGGACAGTGACAGCGAGACATCCCGCTCGCCGGGATGAAACAGAAGACCCACAACCGGCCCCCACCCACACGTGCCGGGCCCCGTGTCTCCCATGTCTGAGCCGCTTATCGACTTATCGACTTATCAACAAGACCATAAACTAAGAAAACACATGGGCCCCTCACATCCACAAACACAACTTCCCGCTGGCATTCCCGCCCGCAACCCAATCCATCGTCGGATGAAAGTGCGCTACAGCAGGCACCGCCGTAATCCCATCCCCCCCCAACTGCGCCAGCTGCTCCCCGTCCGCGGCAAACACGTCCACAAACCGGTTCATATTCCCAATCACAAACTTCTGCATTCCATCCTTAGGACTGCGCTGCCACTGTGGTTTGAGAATCGTCACCCACCGCCCCGTCTGGTTGTTGTGAATCACCTGCTGCGCTGGCTTCATCTGCTCCTCCGTGAGTTCGGCGCCGGCCTTCCACCGCGACGCGTCGGGGAAGGAATAGATCTTGATGCGGTCGTCGTAGCTGGACGTCGCGATATGACCTGCGCTGCTCCAGCTCGCGTGGGAGACGGATAGGCGTGACTCGTGCGTGCCGAGCAGTGCGGGACCGCGGGCGTCGCCTTTGCCTTGGATTTTGCGGAGGTCCCAGATCTTGAGTGTGCGGTCGAGCGAGGCTGTTGCGAGGAGGTGCGGCTGCGCGGGGTGGAGGGAGAAGCCGCCGATCTTTTGGTCCGAGACGCCCCAGATTTCTGCTGTGCTGGCCTTGGTGCGTATGTCGTGTCGCCCAAGGGAGCCGTGGAGGGTAGAGAAGATAATCATGTTGGGATCGGTAGTGGGGATGTCTATCGCGCTGATCGGGAGGTCGTCGTCCGCGTCTGCGGGCGCCCACACTTCCGTGGACAAGCCCTTGTCCAGGTCCAGCTTGCGGATAGACGAGTCGTAGGAGGCCGTGTATACGGCATTGTCGTCGGTGGGCGAAAAGTGAAACGATGTGATGGTGCGCGAGTGTGTCTTGAAGGCGGATATTACCGGGTCGGATATCACAGACTCCGCGTCGTCATCGTCGTCGTCCCCTTCTACTTTGACGGGTTCTTGCGAGGCGTCAAACACGCCCATTGCACCCTCCTTGTCACCTGCGAATATGATGGGTTTGGACTCGGTCGGGTGGAAGCCCATGGCATACACGCGCTGTGGTGTGATTTTGATATCTGGCTAAGTTAGAGACGGCCCATTCCACGAGACCGAGAAAGGTAACGATGAACCCACCTTGGACATCCCACTTCTCGTATAGCTTTAGGCCGCTCATGCGCAATCTTACATCCTTCAAACTCTTATCCGTTGTCCCCTTTACGTCCTCATCCGTAAACGTCCTGACGCCCGCTTGCGCTCCCCGGACACTCAAGCCCTTCAACCCAGCCAATCCATCGAGACCGGCCTCCCATTTGCGACCCTCCACCTTGATATCGCCCAGGTTCAGGTCCCCGCTAACGCGCATTTTCTTAGCCTTCGCCTTCTCCGCTTCAACCTCAGCCTCGACATCGGCCTTGCGCTTGAGCGTCTCGGCATCGGCATCGAGCCCCGCTAGTCGACTGCTCTGTCGCGTGGGACGGGCAGGTTCGCGCTTTATGGGTTCCCTTTTTGCGCGGGGCGTGCTGGTGCGCTTCGGTTTCGGCGGGGTAGGCTTGGGGATGATCTTATCAGCCGTCGTGCTGATACCGCTGAGAATCGCGTTGTTGTTGGCGATGTTTTCGAGACGCTTGCGCTCGAACGCGCTGATGACGGGTTCTTTTTTGGGGGCCATGGTGGGGATTCTTGTTTCAATGGGGGAATTCGTACAAAGGAGCCAATTATGTACAATGGCTGGAGGAAAATGCCGTTGTCGATCGAACCTTTGCAAGAAAGGGGTGTTTCTTGGAACGACGCGAGAAACGACACGACAAACGCGACAGGCGCGAGAAACAAAAATCAATTAAACCAGCGCGACCCCCAATCGCGGAATCACGGGGTAACGGGGCAAAACTGTGGATCCCCATCAGTGGCTCAAAGTGGGCCAGTGGACGGAAGCGGTTGGTGGGGCGTGGATCGCATGGAAGGGTTCAGGAATTTTTCCGAGAGGGTCTCAAACAGCAACACCAAAAATTTCCAACTTGCATAGGACATCTTATGGCACATCTTGGGGTGCATTGGCTCCCCTCGCAAAGCCCGTCACCATGTCCACCACCCTAATGCCATTCTTATACCAAACGCGCACACTCCGGCAGCTGTCGTCACGGGCGGGCTTCTCGACCCCAGCTTTCCGCGCTCTCTTCCACGCCACGGCTCGAACCCATTACCCAAGACAGCTCAAGACACCCCGCGATTCCTCCGAAATCCCGTTCCACTTCCCACCGGAATACGAACCTATCGACGAGCGAAGCGACGCCGAACGAGATGCGGACTCGGGCGAGACCTCGACGATGACGACGTCGGAACGGGAGGCGTTCGACCGTATCTTTGAGGAAATCCGGGTCAAGCGGGCTCCTAAGCGTGTCAAGTCCGATGTGACCCCGTCGTTGGATGAATTCGCCTTCCCTGGGGTCAAATCATCCTCTATTCTCTCCCTGGACGACGAACCTGTTTCCACGGACTCCGTTTTCACCCCCCGCAAAGACACCACCTTGACTCTCCCCAGCGGGCCGGAGCGTCCACCGGTGCTCCGCCCGCACAGCAGTGTCAACGTCATCTTGCAGGACGCGGCGGATATTTACACAGACTCAACCCGACGCACCAAGTACCCCTTGGGCACGAAACACGCTCTCACCCAAACTGCAGCAGCCGCCGACTGGGAGAGAGCATTCCTACGGTTCCCGCCCAGTCTGCGTGAAGCGGCTCGCGTGTCACTGGGTCTCATGAAGGAGGACTCGAAAGAGCAAAAACAGGCGGCTGCGAAGGCGGCGGCCCAGGCGATTGGGCCGGATTATGTTAAAGAATCAGAATTGGACCATAAACCCGGGTACAAACTGATGGTGCAGAACGAAGCCATCCGCAACCAAGAGCGCGCACGGGTGGATGCCAAGTTCCGCGCGACCAAATCCGACTTTGAGCTGTGGGATGTGCTGGAGGAGGAAGTCTTTCCCCTTGTCCACAAACTCGGACTCGACGAGGAAGCTGCCGCGGAAACGGCCAAGCGCGGCAAGGGACGCCCCCGAGCGCGCGAGAAGTCACGGTTGGCGGGTATGGCTGCCCACGAAGCGTCGGCGGCGGCGGCAGCGGCAGCAGAGAAGCCCAAGCGCGGCCGCGGCCGACCAGCGAAGGACTCTTCCCAGCCGACCCCAAACACCGAACCACCACCACCCCCGCCCCCGCGGGAAGACAAACTCCCCCTCAACATCTACGGCCCGCTCTACCCCGCCTACCTCCTAACCGCGCTCAGACACTTCGACACGCGCTTCGCCCGCTCCTCCCCGCTCGCCATGCAAATCCTCCCGCGCGTGAAAGCCCTCGGCCCAGCCAGCTACGTCCTCGGCGTGAGCACGCCGTTCTACAACATGTTAGCACGCATCATGTGGAACCGACACGGCAACCCGGACGCGGTGTTTGATTTGTTAGCGGAGATGCGCACGTCGGGGCTGTTTTACGATCATGATACGCGCCGCGTGGTGGAGGCGATTGAGTCGTTTTTGGGCGGTGTGGCGCTTGGGAATTGGGGACCGTTTTTGAGGGAGATTGGGAGTTTACCGGAGTATGAGTGGAGGTTGAGGGTGAGGTTGAGGCAGGTTTCGTATGTGATTAGTAAACATATTGTTCATACGAAGGAGATGTTGGGGTAGGGTGTCGTCCTGATGGGGGTTTGGGTTAGCGGGGTGTCGTCTCGGTGGAGATGTTGGGTTGAGGGCGGTGGTTAATGCACCGCGAATGGGTGTTCCCGCTGGAGTGTACGATGTGGTGGTAGGTGTATGATACAGCCTCGCTTTTGGCAGGCGATGGATGATGATTGCAAAAAGCTAAAATGTACAGTGTATAGACATGTGACGAGTATGACACTTGGATATTAGACAGAGGACACAACCATTCCTTCATTCCAGAACAACCTCCCTCCTGAACAGCAGTGTGCAGATGGAGGTTGCCTCCTTGGAAAGCTGCTAGACACTTCCACGAGACTCGGCGTGGGGGTCGCGAGTGATTAGTAACAATAAAAGGCCGACGATCCAGAGTTTCGGGCTCGTGAACTCATGCGGGTGATCAAAAATATGTGTGTTTCTGATGCTGACTGACCTGGCCCGTTAGACCGGCCTGTTCTGCTGACCTGACGGGTTTGGCGACTTTGGTCCCGACTGAATGTTCGGATGACGTTGAAGCACAGCACGACAAACCCTACAATGGGTTTAGGGACAAATTAAGTGGGCTGGGGCTGTGTTGATTATGGTAGGTATCTGGAACGGGCGTTTGTTTATTGTTATTACGTAGGATTGGAATTCTTTTCGATTCTACGAATCTACGCTTCTCGGGGAATTTAGAAGCTGGCTTAGTACGCAGTGGCATGGGAGTGTTTGCAAATGCTTCATCTTGGCTCTTGGCTGGGGATTGGTGTCGGAGGCGAGGTCGGGGGGTGGTCGGGAGGCCACCTGCTGCGCCGCTTTGGGTTCGGATGAAGATTGAGAGGTTCGGCGTTTAGCTCTGCGTACAAGTTTTGGAATTTGGTTTCAATGCAGAGATGCATCATAGGTACTAATGGGTTAAGGTAGTCAACTCTGTGGATTAGTAGTTCTCGAATTATTCCTCAAATTCACAATATCTTCGACAAGTCTAGCAGATTAAAGCAGCAGAGCAGGCGTGTCCGGCTACGTAACCCCGGCCGTCTCACACCAGCCCGGCCCCGCGCGGCCGACCAGGCCACCGGGACAAGACGGCAACGGCACAGCCGAATACCCACTCCCCATCGACAACACACACTGCCCATTAGCCTATTACGCACATTACACACAACTAAGCCATCCGGATCAGTCAACCCGAGGCAAACCAGACCCAGGTCCGACCCAGCAAGCCGATCAAACAGCCCACGCCCAGCAGACAATCTATCACTGACGACCGACTGTGTCGGCCATGGTCCCGGGGAACTTGACAAAAGTCTGGGGAACGCGCATTTTCTGGGCGTGGGGGGTCAGAAACAAGGGTGTCTCGGGTACTACTTACACGACTGCTTCCCGCGGTTGAGGGCTCTTTTGGCCTTTTTGTGAGTGTCTTGGGAGTGAGAGGAGAAGCAATCTTTCCTTCGTCTGATTTGTTGGGCACATTCCTTCCTTTGACAGCTTGTTGGTGTCTTCCATTCATTCACTTTAGAAATCAACACACCACAACGGAACTGGCTTCCTCGGCTTCATGATCACTCACTTATTTTCCAAGTTCCCCGCTATCACCCTGTTCTTTGAGTTTACTCAATAACAACAACATAACATCAACTCAGCCGCCTTAACTAGTCCAAGAACCAACCGCAACCAACAACCACAATCACTTAACCCAGCTTAAAGCAACACTCCCAAAAAAACCATCAAAATGGTCCAACGCGCCCTCAGCCACCGCCGTAACTCCAACCGCACCCTCTCCGTCTCCATCTCCAACACCACCCACCCCCTCTCCAACAACAACAACAACAACAGCACCACCACAACCCCCAGCACCAGCCACACCGTCCAAACAACCAACACCCTCCCAATAATAGTCCGCACCGGCCCCAGCGGCGCCCACACCAACATCGCCGGGAATGGACGTCGTGAGTCGGGGTTACCGCTGTCGCGGCATCATTTGATGAGGCGGTCTAGTACTGCGAGTAGTGGCAGTAGTAGTAGTACTGCTTCTTCGGTGGGTGGTGTGGGTGGTGTGGGTGTGTGTTTGAGGGGGAGAAAGGTGGGGGATGGCGGGGAAGAGGTTGGGGAGGAGGTGATTGTGGAGGATGTTGATGAGGAGGAGGGGGAGGGGTTGGGGGTTCGTGAGGGGGGGGCAATAGCAGGGGGAGTAACGGGGGATGAGGGGGAGATGTTGGGGTGGATATTGGCGTTTGGGCGTGATGAAGGGCGAGATTGAGAGTAGGGATTTGATCACTTCTTGGGTGGACTTTTGTTTTGGAAATAGTTTGTTACGTTTGGGATTTGGACTGGGCGAGGACAGGGAATGTGAGATGGAAGCTGTTTGGGCATACCACAGGAAGCCTAGCCGCCTTCGTCGGTTGCCGCATTCATGACACTACGATAACACGATTACGATAGCACGGAGCTAGTGTTTATGTTCAAGAGATAACAATAAGTCGTTCAACTCCACATTTTCTAGTTACGACTTAGTAATTATGTGCTGGTCATATGATGTCCCACTGTGTGTTAGTCGCAGGGAATATCGCATTCCTCGGATTCATCCCGCTGCTCACAATGAGTGAGCTAACAGTGCTCTAGCCGGCTAGACACGAGTACCTCATCCAGGCTCTTATCATGTACTAATGTACATGTACCATAGCTATTCACTTGGTTCGAACCACAGACCTTTGTTGTCAAATATTCTCGAGTAGCAAACCACGAATTACCGCTCCTACCCGAACTAGGTCCGATACCGGCCTCTACTTCAGAAACAAGATGTGTATGAGATAGGTACCACGAAATACTTGGATTCCTTGTCACGACATCGGCGTGACGATTCCGGCAAGTGGGGCCGAGGCCCGGGCCGAGCACCGGGTCCGGGAAGCTCTTTCCATGAGGGTTACATGAGGGGTAAACCTCCGGGTCTACTTAAACCCAGTCTTGCCAGCCGGATTTCAGGGAATCACTTAGAGCTCTCAACTGTAGTTCTCAACCTAAAACATAACAACACAAAATACCAAAATACCTCCACAATTCCCCTCCGTGACCGACCCTACACCAAGTGACCAAAATGCCATCACCCTCAACCGAAGCAGGCCTCGCAGCCCGCCAGGCCGCCGAAGCCCGCTTCACCGCCAACAACCCGCTCTCTCAACAGCAACACACTGTCGCTCTCGGCTCGCTCCCCGGCGGCAACACCCGCAGCATCCTGCACACCTCGCCTTTCCCGCTGACCATGAAGAAGGGCATCGACTCGTATGTTTGGGATGTTGACGGGCACAGGTATGTTCTTCTGTTTTATCCTTTCCCTCTTCCAGATGGTTAGGTACTAACCCAGTCTAGATACCTCGACCTAGTCGGCGAATTCTCCGCCGGTCTCCTCGGGCACTCCCACCCAACCATCCGGCGCACCATCCAGAACACCCTCTCCCCAGAACAAGGCGAAGGCCCCGGCATCTCCCTAGGCGCCACCACCCCCCACGAACAAACCTACGCCGCCACCCTCTGCACCCGCTTCCACCTCGACCGTGTGCGTCTCACCAACTCCGGCACCGAAGCCAATCTTCACGCCCTCGCCGGCGCCCGGCACTACATGAACACACGCCACGGCAGTAGCGGTGCTGGCGGGCCTCGGTGGAGAAAGGTGGTTGTTTTCAGTGGCGGGTACCATGGTGCGGTGTTGGCTTTTGGGAATGGGGAACCGGCGGCGAATACGGTAGACAGAAAGGATTTTGTGGTTGTGCCGCGGTATAACGATCTCGCCTTAGCAAGGGAGGTGATTGAACGGACGGCTGGGGTGGCTGCGGTTTTGGTGGAAGCCGTCCAGGGCGCGGGGGGCGGGATTCCTGGGACGAGGGAGTTTTTGATGGGGGTGCGGGAGGCTGCGAGGGAGAAGGGCGCGGTGTTTATCTTGGACGAGGTTATGACCAGCCGGTTGGCGCCGGGTGGGCTTGGGACAGAGTTGGGGCTAGACCCGGATATGGTGACGTTGGGCAAGTATTTAGGCGGGGGGTTAGCGATCGGGGCGTTTGGTGGGAAAGAGGAGATTATGAGGGTGTTTGATCCGCGGGTGGAAGGGGGGTTGGCGCATTCGGGGACGTTTAATAATAACACGCTGGTGGTGACGGTGGGGAGGGTGGTGTTGGAGGAGGTGTATACGCCGGAGGTGTGTCGGGAGTTCAATGAGCGGGCGGAGAGGTTTAGGGAGAGGTTGGTGGCGGTTGCGAAGGGGTCGAGATTGAGTTTTACGGGGAGGGGGTCGTTGATTGGATTGCATTTTACGGAAGGGGGGTTGGAGGAGGTGAGGTGTGGAGAGGATGTGAGGGCGCAGGAGAGGGGGGATTTGAAGGATTTGTTCTGGTTTGAGTTTATTGAGGCGGGGTTTTGGACTACGAGACGGGGGTTTTTGTGCTTGATTCTCGGGACGCCGGAGGAGGAGTTGGATCG
Organism: Dichotomopilus funicola; assembly: GCF_033296635.1. Taxonomy (NCBI): domain Eukaryota; kingdom Fungi; phylum Ascomycota; class Sordariomycetes; order Sordariales; family Chaetomiaceae; genus Dichotomopilus; species Dichotomopilus funicola. The sequence goes on from NW_026944028.1 coordinate 563,456, forward strand.
GTTTGTGGAGGCTGTGAGGGGGATTCTGGAGAAGCACAAGGATTTGATGATGTTGTAGGAGGTATTTGCCATCTTGAAAGCCCACGGCTCCAGTAAGCTTTGTTTGTGGACATGTATGACATATATCCGACTGGCCGGGTCAAACAGCATCAAAAGTTCCGGGGCACCTTTTGAACATTACATATAAAGGGCTGTGTTCAAACTTCGACGGTTTAAAGGAGCTATGGTTAGTGGAGGTTAAATAGTGGTTCTGGTAAATGCAAGGAAAACTCTACATCTGGCTAATGTTTCCAAAGGTTTGGCAAGAGCCTAGATCCACCCTACCTATGACGCACATAAAAAGCCCCTTTCGGGCCTCAAACACTCCCCTTCAGCAACCCTTGAGCTTCAAAAAGTTGCATGAACTCGCCTGCATACAAAGAATTATCCTGCGCTGCCTTGATGACCTCCTCAGAAATTGTCAAATCCTTCCCTCGCTTCTCAAACAGCAGGAGCATAACCTCATATCCATTTACTTGATTCCCCGCCGCGGCCTTGAGCACATTTTCCGACACGGCCAAGTCCTCGTCTCGCTCGAAAAGAAGCCGCATGATGTCGTAGCCATGCCGGGGGTTTCTCGCTGCTTCCACGAGCACCTCCTCTGATACGTGCAGGCTCTCTCGGTGCTGGAAGAGAACCTTCATGGTTTCGTATCCGCATCGAGTGTTTGCTGCCGCCGTCTTGACCACGCGCTCAGTGACTGGGAGGTTCTCCCCTCGCTGTTCAAAGAGAAAGCGCATTAATCGATGGCCATGCCAATAGTTGTCTGCGGCCGCCACGGCTACTTCTTCCGAGATGACAAGTTCTCGCCCCCGTTGCTCAAATAGAAGCTTCACGATATCGTATGCCTTTTCCTGATTTCCTGCCGCAGCCGCCACCACTTGTTCCGAGACCGGGAGGCGTTCCCCTCGCTTTTCGAAGAGCAGCTGCAGGACTCTGTACCCGAATTGATAGTTTGCCGCCGCTGCTTGAACCACTTCATTCGTTATGGGAAGCTTGTCTCCGCGTTTCTGAAAAAGAAATTGCATGACTTCGACGGGTTTCTCCTCTGAGAGGCATCCGGCGACGGCCCGTACCACTTGTTCGGAGATGAGGATTTCAGGTCCGCATTGCTCAACGAGGCGTCTCGAATCTACCGACTTGCTGCCGCTGTATTGGAAGGAGTGAACAAAACGATCTTCTAAAAGAGCCGATATGCCGTCCAATCTCTTCTGCTTCTTCTCAGGTTCCTCCTGGTATTCTGGCGCCACATCAAGCAGCTCTGTCGATTCTTCCAACCCAGCCCAGCTAGTCGAAGTCCCCGGGGGGATGGTAAATGTGAGAGCGATATGGCAGAAATGCTGCTCCAACGCATCAGAGGGCCTTCCACTTGGCACGGATGGGGCCGTGGTTTTGATAGTCGTAAAATGATCCTGGCACAGTCGAACGATGCTTGGCTTTGCCGCACCCTGCAGATGGCAGATAACGTCACCCTCCTGGACGGACTCGGAGAAGGGCCGGAATGCCCAATTCCATCCACGTTCGCCGTACCCCAGTGATTCCCCGACCACAGTGCAGTTGACCCAAATATGCACTTGACCGTCTGCATGATTTTCTCGGTCAACCCTCGTGACTAGTCCTAAGAACAGACACTTCCCCGTGATGACTGCCGTATGCCTGTCCGGCCATGTCTGCACCGTGCATAACGATCCAAAAGTATGCACAGTAGCCCGTCGAAAAACCTCATGCCACGGCACGGTGTATTCCGGTTGCAAGGCAGGAGCATCGAGACCCTCGGCGCTCAGACCCAGCAACGCATATATCTTGTCATGCTGGAGAGTAGCCCTGCATGAGCGATACATATCCAGCAGCTCGCCCATGGAGAAGACACCCCGCGAACCGGGCTCGTATTTCGGCCGATAGAGTGCATCGCGGATGAGCTGCACGACGGGGTTGACAACCGTCTGCAAGTCAACTTCAAGCCCCAGTTCAGCGACCCCCTCACAGAACGCTTGCCCATCAATCTGGACTGATCCACACATCACAACTACAGACCGCGCAACGCCCACTTCTTGGAGAATCCACATCCTCCGAAACCAATCCCTCTTCAACACCGTCTCACATCCACCACGGTACTCCTGCGCAAGTTCCTGCACCGTCGGACCCACCCCAGGATCATTCGCCTTTATCTGCGCCAGAGTCCTTAGTTTCCGCAACGCCTCGTCACCGCACTCATTCTCCAATGGCGCCCCTAACCAAACCATAACCCGCCCCGCCTGCGCATAAATGGTGCGCATAAGCGGAATCTGCTTCTCTTTTTCTTTATTGTCCTCCTGGTTGATACAGATGGCGTCGACCCAAAGCACCCGCTCCAGCTGTCGGTCGCGGAGGTGCCAGAGGGCGGAGTGGAGGTTTTCTGTCACGGGAAAGGCGTAGTTGTTGAGGGTGATGGAGTGGGACCTTTGGCCGGTTCCCCAGACGTAGGAGAGGGCTGAGTAGATGTGCGTTTCTCCGGTGGTTGGGGCGGAGAGGTCATAGGTGAAGACGGAGCAGGTTATTGGGGTGGTGGAGTCGAGATGGGGGAGGAGGCTGATCATGCGGGTTGTGTTTGGTGCTAATAGTGGTGTTGTTGAGTAGATGTAGTGGGACGAATTGTTGGGCGGTGGTTTGGATTTGCGGTGGAGTTGTGATTTCCATTTTTTGAAAATGGGCATGCACTGCATGTTGAGAGTGTCCCTACGAGATTGATCGGGACTACATCGATTCCCAGCTTAAAAGTAAGAAAATGGAAGGGAAGCAATGAATAGAAATTCCTGGAACCTCGCAGGTCTGCATTTGGGGTATATCAAGTTGATGCGAAGAGACGTCAGGTAGAGCCAATTGGGCATTTCCACGTAATTACGGGCACCTTGCCGATCAATAATTACCAACAATGTCTACGCCATCGCAGCACTAGCCACATCTCGGAAAAGTCGAACATTTTTGATCAGCCAGACGTTCGCGGGGTGAAAAGAATTAGTTTGAACTCCTCCAAAAAAATACGGAAGGCCTTCAGTAGCTAGGTTTCAAGAGGCCTCTTGCTTCTTTAGGAGTGATGAACAGTCAAACTGATTAGTTAGGTACTTTCACCCTGTGCCGTTATGCATATTCAGGATGTAGAAATAGAGCTAATCCCTGGCTGTCGATTTTCGTCAGATTACTTCTAATCTCGGCACGCAGGTAAATCGACGTTGTAAAAAGAACAACATAAGATCGACACACAAGCAACTATATGTGCCATTGAAATCGCTTAGAGTAACGACTCGTACAACACTTCCGGCACTTTTCGGCGCCCATGCCCGAGCTCCTGTAGTTTCAGAATTTTCTCCATCAGTTCTTTCGGTGCAATGCCGAGCTCATACTCTACGCTAGGGGCCTCGGCAACCTCCTCCAGTGTATCAAGGTATCCAGAAGTCTTCTCAACCAGAAGGAATCGGGGTACTCGAACTGCTCAATGGTAGGTTTTTCATACCGAAAAACGTACCAACAACCCCGAATATCCCCTACGCACACCGGACACCATTTCCCTCCTTGGCCGCCAGGATGCCAAATCTCGGAGCCCATACCACTAAGCCGCTGACTGGAACAAATATCCCCGAGAATATCGACTACACCTATTCCATACACGTCGACAACTCTAGGATGCCCGTTACGTTTGGTAAGATAAAACGGAATCTCATTAACCGTAGTCTCTATATGCAGCCAAGAGTCTATTGGTTGATATGCACTTTGTCAGAAACGCTGCACTGCTAATTGAGGGTTGCAAAGGTGATCGTATTGCTTCAGCTCGGTGTGTATAGCTCTCTGGCGTGCCAGAGAGCCGTATCTTATAGATCCTATCTGTGGGATCGCCTCCACGCCCTGGGACGCGATGCAACCGCGTCTTTCGAAATAATAATATTGATCGTCGCACATGTTTTGCTAGCTTCTCCCAAGGTGGGATTTCCTGTTGTCGGTAATTGATAAAAATTTAATTACAGAACATGGGTCTGGATCAGTGATGCTGGCCATGGAAACGCTATTGATGGCAGAATGATCGGCTTGATGTGTTCTTTCAAGCCTTTTGTCACTACACTTCGTCATTGGAGCCGTCCCGTGCGGGTAATGGCCATGTGGTGTGAACATGTGGCCGTGAACAAGGAATGTCATTCCCACCTTAATTAAACCGGTCTTTTGGGAGATGACCAAGGATCCTTGAACACTTTTGAAATTCCGCGTGCCGTTGAACACGGTGATGCATACCTAGAGTCGGTGAATCACAACAGTTTGTCGTGCATCGGCAGCGTGGCTCGCTGATCTAGAGGCCGGCAGGCCCAGGACAAGGAAGAAGCGCCCCGAGAGACTTTTCGTGTCAGTGGTCGCGATAAGGAGGTAAAAGATAGCATGAAAAATCTCAATGCCAAAGAACGAGGTGGGCGTCAGAACAAGTATGACAGCCACGAGGACGTGATACCGACGAGCTCGCCCGAGCCGAGGAACGAGACTCATGCGGCTCATCAAGCTCATCGGGGGCCACGTCCTACCAAAGGCGATCAAGATAAAAAACAGGTGCGGAAGATGGACTGGGAAGAAAGGGCACATCGAGAACAAGACGCCCAGGCTCAATAATTATTACACCACTACAAGAAAGCAGACCACACAAAGATCACAACATGATAGCCGGGGGTCACTACACTCGCCTGGAAAACACCATCGCCCCAAGCCTAGCGAGGCCTTCAGCCCATCGCCTCAGAAACATCAAGACCAACGACAGCGACACCACCAGCCACGCCATAAACAAGCCAAACAAGCCCTCACCATGACTGAACCCTACTACGGCCCACCCGACCACGACCTCGACATCTCTGACATCGAATTCAACCCCCCACCAACAACCCCGATCACCCCCAAGTCAGCACACCCTCAAGACGAACCCCAATGGCCTCTAACCAACCATGACCTCGACACCCTGGCGCGGTACCTCGCCGACAAACAACACCATTACCACGCTCAGCAGCATCTTTCCGTCTTGCAGCAGGCTATCACAGGGTTACAAGAGACACATCACTCGCTCCGGGGCGAGGTGGAAGGGCTGTTACGCGTGGCGTGTGAGATATTTTGTGAGGTGCAGAGTGCGAGGGTTTTACAGATGCAATACAATAATAACACCCATTCAATTACGCCCCAGCCTGATAGCCGCCGGCTTAATGGGCTCCAGCTCAACACTCATCAGCTCCAGTCCGAGACGCAGGCTCAAAGTCCGATAGCCCAAACCCATGGTTGGAACCAGACCCAAGATTGGGACCAGACCCAAGATTGGGACCGAAGCTGGAATCACACCGGCGGCCAAACCGGAGGCGACGCCATGTATGGGATACGGCGGGAAAAACGACTACGATTGTGGCAGCGGCAGCGACAGCGGCGACGGGAGTGTGGAGGTTGCAGAGTGGTGCGTAAGGTTCCGTGATGGGGCTGTGTTTGGGCGAGTTTGGCAAGTACAAGAGTAAGAGAAGAGGAATAAGAGCAAGAGGGGCGGGAAGAAAAGGGACAAGAGAACCAGAAATAGAGTACAGCGGGTAAGAGGGAGAAAAGTAAGAAATGGAACAGGTTGGCAGGATAGAGGGTGGTTTTACCCTGACTGGGGTTGGATGATCGATGAGTTGGGGGTGATTTTGTCGAGCTAGAGTGAAGCTATTTTGGGCTGAGAAGGATGGCTGAGCAATATATTGGAGATTGGATGAGAAATGAGGGCGTTTTGGGCGTTTAAGGCCAGGAGATGAACATTTGGATAGGGGTAGCTCGGTACATAGCTAGTTGATATGGGGTATATGACGAGGGGAGAAGCGAGACAAAGACTGGCTGTAGGGCGTAGGAGGAAACGGGGAAGAATAGCCGAGAACAAGACAAATAACGACTTCCGCGTAATTTACCGAACTGGAGGAGGTTGCCCTAATTACCTTGAGCCATTCGTCCAGCTAATGACGTTGGGATGTTCAGGTTTGGGGTTAGGGTCAGGAGCACGTAATAGAGTTAAATTTATCCGTGTATGGGGCCATATTTAGTGAGGTTTGGACCTTTTGGTCTTTTGGAATTGTAGGGTGACACATACCTTAATCAGAAAAAGAGATGTAGGGAGTCAAAATAAGCAATGAACCCCATCATAGTGACACAATAGGAGTTCCCAGCGGTGGAAAACCATTGGATTGCACCCGGGTCCGAGTAGAGGTTGTGTTGAGTCTCGGAAGGCCCGGAAACTGTGGTCAGCCGCAATATACAACGTGGTATTGGAGGATGGGTTGCCCCCCATGCTTCGGACCTTCGCTTCAATCCGTCTCTCCGATCAAAACGGGCCAAACGGTTGCCTGCCGGGCCGAATTGGACGCGTTATTCCCGTGCATATGCGCATCTACGAGTTGCGCGTCTCACCTACCTATACGATGTACGGCATGTTGGGTAACACCAACGCAGCTGAGAATGTACTACACGACTGTAAAGAAATATGCTAGACAAGCCGTTATCGGAAAACAGTGACATCAGGGTTCGTAAAATATCCAGTAATATAATGTTATTCTCGAGCTGCAGTCGATTCTAACACGTACTGTACCAGGTGTCTAAAAAGTCATAAACAATAATAAAATAATCGCCCCCTCGAAAAGAACATGTCTCGTAAACCGATAGGTTGCATCAGGCCGAGACCTTCAACACCTCATCTTAGATCCCCGAGAACCCCCCCTTAAAACCCAAAGTGGGACCTAGGAGGGCGGGCACCACGCCTCGCCTGCTTAGCAACCGGGCAGCCTTCACCGCTCTCAGTGGCGTTGGTGACACGCTCAAGCTCGTCCATCCACCGACCCAAGTCATCCTCCTGGAAGAGCCCCGCGGGGCGCTTCCAGCCCAGGTGGAGAGGCAGCTGCTCGTGCTCTGCGACGGAGTTAGCTCATCATTTCCCCCCAGATGTGATAATACCATAGTAGAAGCGAGTGAAAGAAAAAGAAAACCTACGGAAAACCCACTCAACCCAAGCCTTCGGCACGGTACCCGTCTCCTTGTCACCAATCACGACGATGTAGGCAGCCGACTCGCCAAAGCCAAAGTTGCGGCCGAGCTCGGACATGGAGAAGTCAGGGTTGGTGGCCATAGAGGTCTTGAACCGGGCCAGGCGGGCGTTGGCGGCCATCTGGATGTTGATGGTGTCGCCGACCCAGTAGGAGCGGGTCTCGTCGAAGATGCTCTGGTTGAAGTTGATGGTGTTGCCGAAGTAGGCGTCCGAGCGGCTGGGCGATTGTTAGATTCTTCTATGGTATAGTTGGTTGAATCGAGAGGGGTGGGCTTACCTCAGACTGGCATCGTGCTCGAGCACGCCGTGGTTGCCGAGATCGTTGAGCGAGAAGGTGGTGGCGTTCTCGATCGGGTTGGTGGTGATGGCAAAGTCGAACAGGAAGCTGCCGAGGGTCTTGTTGATGTTGAGGGCGTCGAACAGCGCGTTCTCGGTCACCTCGCGGGAGATGTTGCGGCCATCGTGGGGGAGGAAGCCGTGGTTCGTGAGGGTGTTGAGCATGGGGCAGGGGCCGCGAACTGGGAAGTGAGTTAGCTTGATGTTGGATCGTAGGGCTCGTCAACTACTAGTTGGTGGAGGTCAATTACCCTCATAGGGCCCAGCAGGGGCCCAGGTGTCGAAGCCGGCAAGGGCCGGGGTGATGGCCGCGAGGGCAGGGAGAAAGGAGGACTTCATGTTGATGGTGTTAAACTGTGCGAAGTTGCAAACTACTACACGGTTGAGCAAGGAAGTGATGGTGTGGATGAGCAGAAGATCGGTCCATTGACGCGCTCCTCGGGACTAATATACAATCTCTGTGTTTCCCCTCAAAACGTATTACATGAACCCCCATTGGACATCCCAGCCCGTCGGAGTCGGACCCGGAGCGGAGAGTCCGACGGGGACGGCCCAGGCCGTGCTAATTCGGCTCTTAAGATGCACCGCCTTGCATGACGACGTCGAGGCGAGGAGGGAAAACCAGGGGTCAACAGGAAGAAAACGGGCACGTTGGGCTTAAGTCGCAGGGGCTCAGTGGAAGAAGCCTCTGCAGTCTGCAGTAGAGGGGGGTCCAACGCAGGCAGGCGCAAGCTGCAGCACTGCAGCAACGCTGCCGAGAAGCCGCGTCACTATGACCGGGCGCGAGTTTGGTTGTCAAGTTGTCGCGAAGGGGCTGAGGTGGTATCGCCAAATCGATCTGCACCCAAGTCACGTTTCTTGACCGAGTGCGTGGGATGTCAACAGTGACTGGAGGATCGAAATGACCCCACAGGCCCGGCTTCCACGGATCACATACCATGGTACAACCTGCATGGGATCGGTCCGCTTCGCCTTTATCCTAAAGGCCGGGAGACAGAAGCCGCAGAGAACACGAACTTTGCGGAGGATTCTGGGTCTCTGGCCCAATAAGAGTCGGCATTATTGTCATCTCCTGGAAAGGGAAAAGGAATGCACGAATCTGCGCCCCAAGCTTACATGACAAGGCATCCCTCCCGATCCCAATCGAAGCAGCGCAAGAGAGGAAAAAAACGGGGAACTACAAAGGACAAGGCCCGAAATTAAACTTTCCCTGCCAAGGGAGCCACGCTTATGCTAACGTCAGAGAGCTAGGAAAAAGGAAGCGGAAGGGGCCTGGGACCCCGGGATATGCCTCGCCAAGCCATAGAAGAATGCATGGAAAGGAAAAGCCGACTTGCATTTGCCGATGAGCCGTTTCAACACCAGCGAGGTGCAGTTTGGGCTTGGCATTACCAACATTGGTGCACCGGGAAACGGCACCGTTTGCCTACACCACGAAAAGGACGAAGTTGGAAATTACGATCGACTTGAACCAACCTACGAAAGTTCCCATCGCGTATTCCTTCTACTCGTACAGTAGAGTAGCACGAAAATACGCCAGACAGATTGAGTTAAGGTCTCCCGTTTGTCAAACCGCGAAACAAACGTCCTGCGATTCCCCAAACAAATGTACTGAGAACCCAAACGAATCACTTGCAACGAGTCCCGACAACTCTAGGCTTCCCCTGGGGCAGACTGGTTTGTCCACGCAAGCTGGTTGTGGCTATGTCGTGCGACTCCATCCGAGTCTTGGCACAACAAACTCGTTCCTTGGCCCAATCCCTTGCAGCATTCTGTTTCCTCCTCCGAATTCGACATATCGGGTAAACATTGGGACTTCGGGAGTGTAGGTTGGTGGCTCGGAGCATATGAATTGCGAAGTAACGTTATCAGGAAACCGTTGGGAATGTATTAAATGGGCTGAATTGTCTCACTCTCGCGGACGCTCATTCGGTCGGGAGCTGTTGCGTGGCGTTGAACATTGACTTCATAAGCCTCAAGCGCAGTCGGTTCCATCGGAAACTGAGACAACTCACGAAAACCTTTTTCAGTCGCGACGAGGAGCGAGGCAAGTGCATACCGAATTGGGGAAGAAACAGGATGTTGTGGTCAAAGAACCTCACGGGTTGTCCGTGTCCACGATTTCTCAGGGCCGGGTTGCTTGCGTAGCCGGTTTCAAGGCCCGCGAATCGCCAGCTTCGAAAACGGCATCTCGGTAGATGAATCGGGCAATTGATTCGAAGTCAAGATTTCACGCGTCTAGCCGTTTTCTCTCACTTTTACCCTCTGTCTCCCGGGTTTTGGGCTGCGTTGTTGTTTTTGATTTGCTGCCGTGTCCAGACGCGAAGAGTTCCATGTTTCTCGCTTGAATTATCAATTGCCTAGTATAGAAAACAAGTTTTCGGAAACTACGACCGACGCGTTGTACTAAAGTAACGAAATATGAAGCAAAATTGGTTCCCGGAATGTCGACACTCACGACACCTCAGTTGCCCGGAAATACTTCCAGTCCAAGCCGGAAGCGGAGATGAACCCGTTCCGAACTTCCGACCCCGCGTTGCCATTTTCGGAGATTAGAACCGAGTTAAAGAAACTGTCAACTCGAAAGTGACAACTGGTGGTTCAAAGCCCAACGGCTCTTTATACCTCCCAAATTACACCGAACAGAAACAGTTAAACGATGGACCCGAATACCATCGACCCCATCGAAAACAGGCGCCGTATGGCCGCGGGAGATTTATACTATGCTTTTGTCCCAGACTTGACCGCGGATCGCTTCCGCTGCAAAGTCGCATGCGGTGCATACAGCGTGCAGGATGCCGCCGGTGCGCCGAGACGGAAACTTGTTGAGTTGATGAAAGAGTAAGTAATTAATACCTTACCTTTCTCACTTTTTCTGCATCTAGGTTCAACGGTTTTAACTGAGTCGTTTTGACTCAAATTAAACTTCGTCTAACCCGGACACCCAGTATCTTCAACGACAAAACCCCGCTACCCGCTCCCAACGCTCCCGAAGAAGAAGCCATCTTTGACCAATACCCCTGGATTGACGGTCCGGTCAAATTCGACTACGGCACCCAGGTCAAGTAATTATGTCTCCCCAATTCCCTATGAGCCGGGCACCTAACTGACCATTCTTCTCACCCCTAGATTCGGCCCCGGCGTCTACATCAACTCCAACTGCACCTTCATCGACACCATGCCCATCACCATCGGCGCGCGCACACTCGTCGGTCCCAACTGCAGTTTCTACTCAGGCACGCACCCGACCGATTCCCAGCTGCGCAACGGCATGCGCGGGCCCGAGAGCGGGAAACCAATTACCATTGGCGAAGACTGCTGGCTGGGCGGGAATGTCACGGTGCTGCCTGGTGTGACGATTGGGAGGGGCGTGACGGTTGGTGCCGGGAGTGTGGTGACGAAGGATGTGGAAGCGGATGTGGTTGTTGTTGGGAATCCGGCGAGGGTTGTGAAGAGGTTGAAGGGGGGCGAAGGGGAGGCGAAGAAATAGTAGGGGAAAGCTAAATGGCGTTGGGAAATGGTGGAAGAGTTAGCTGTTAGTGTTGAAATTTGGGTCTTGGGATTTGATAATTATCTATTGCATCTTTTCGGGGGAAAGTGCGATATTACCATTTCACACCCACGGAGTGGCTATAGTCAGTTGATTGGTCGGTGGAAACTGGGAAGGAGCGGCGCTCACCTTGAAACTTGGAAACGACAGGCACACCATCATCTTGGTCCAAATACGTACCCAATTCAGCGTCTTGTGACCTTCACTCACCCGTTGAAAAATGAGTTCACTCCTCCGATGGGCCTCGCGCTTCTATCCACGAACTCGATTGGCGCCAAAATCCTTTCCCAGTCACGGCTACCAGGCCATTCCGTCAGATTACAAACTCGAGGAAGAGACACTGCCGGATTACCTCCCCGAGCGCTTCTACCCTGTCCGCATCGGGGAAGTTTTAAATTCCCGGTATCAAGTCGTGGGAAAGCTGGGTTACGGTGTCACATCAACTGTCTGGCTTGCTCGGGACCTCGAGTGCGTTATCCCGGACCCGGCTCATCCATGATTCACGTCAGTATTGATGTAGACTGACAAAACAACAAGTAAACATAACCACGTCGCAATAAAAGTTTCCATCCGTTCCGCAGCGTTAGGCAATCTAGTACACCACGAACGGAACGTTTACCAGCGCATCGATACCGGCCCACGGCACCATCCCGGCCGAGCCGCCATCCGATCCTTACTGGATGTTTTCCAGCTCGACGGTCCGGACGGCCAGCATGAGTGTCTTGTGCATCCGCCCTTATGGGAAAGCGTCCGAACTTTCCTAACCCGCAACCCGATTGGAAGACTGCCGAGTCCGGTGTTGGCGATCGTGTTGTTGCGGGTGTTTCAGGCTTTGGATTATCTACATAATGAGTGTAAAATTATTCACACTGGTGGGTCTTGTTCGCCTAGATGTAGTAGATGGCCGAGCAGTAAGGACTAACAACCCTGATATTTAGACATCAAACCCGACAACATTATGTTCGGCTTCGAGGAAGAATCATGCCTGGAAGATTTCGAACAAGCTGAGTTAACCAACCCAAGCCCACGGAAGGAGGTCGACGGGAGATTCATCTACCTTTCCCGGCAAGTCGATCAGCCCAAAGGTGTAGGCGCCCCGGTATTATGTGACTTTGGGGCTGCAGTGTTTGGAGACAGTGTCCACCATGACGATGTTCAGCCGGACCGATACCGGTGCCCAGAGGTCATTCTCGGGGTGCCATGGCACTCTCAGATTGACATCTGGAACGTTGGGTGCCTGGTAGGCTTTTGTGATCTTTGGTTTGGATAATTATTGGTGCTGACGGTATGTCAGGTTTGGGATCTCTTCGAAGGCGGGCGTCTCTTCAGCGGAACTGACCCTGAAGTGGGAACCTACCGCGGCCGCGCCCATCTTGCGGAGATGATTGCTCTGTTAGGGCCGCCTGGGCTCGAGTTGATCAATCGGGGGAGATTGAAGTGGAAGTTCTTCACTGGGGCTGGTAAGTCATTTCTGGGATAAAATACGCTCAATAACGGTTTTCTATTAACACTCCTGCTGCGAAGGAAACTGGAAAGCGGGGATTGACCCGTACCCACGGACATCTCTGGAGAAGTTGGAGACAAATCTCGAGGGTACAGACAAAACAATGTTCCTCGACCTGATGGTGAACATGTTGCAGTGGGCTCCAGAAGACCGAGCGCTGCCGCAGGAGCTGGTCAACGATCCATGGATCGCGAAAGAGTTGGCTTAGCACTCGGCATACGGCAAGATAAAGCTGTGCGTTGCGGAAGACGGAGCATCGGACTGATGCTCACTGTAACATTACTAAAACAAGCCAACACCATACAAATGACCACTACTCCCATTCCCATTCCTATCGCCAACCATATCACCCCCACGTCTTACGCGTCGCTTTCACCGCTTTCCAATACGTGACACCGCCCACCTCCCCCCTTACACGCCCCCGCCAGCTCCCCCCATCCATAATATCACAGTCCGAGCCGGCCATACCCCCCAGTCCTTTTCCCGCGCTTGGAAAAATAACCCGACTCCGTCGGGATCTTCTTCCGTTGCCCCGGCATCTCGGACACCCAGTCCGTCGTGTATTGGAATAAACCGTTCCCAGAGAACGGCTCATCATCGTTCCGCGACACTAGCACTGCCACGTTTAGCAACGCTGAGCATCCCGCCCCGCTGTGACGCGTCCTCGACCATCGATTGCGTGGGCGATGCCGTTCGGCGGGATGTCGGTGACCAACGAGCTAGCCGCCTTGCTGCTCGTCAGCGTGATGGTATGCGTCACCGAGCGGGACACCGCTTCGTTTCCCATTTGCTTGTGAGATCGAGGCTGGCGACCTGCCTGCGGAACATGGGGGCGATCCGGCGGTTCAACGCCATATTTCCAGTACCCAACTCCTTTACCAACCTTTCATGTAATTACTCTCCGACATATCTAGTGACCGGTGCTTTCTGCTTCTCAGACTTCAATTAGTATCTCCCACTCACCCACCTTTCACGCATGGGATTTCCATTTCACTGTTGGTCATCAAGACTGACTTTTGTTCAATTAACTAATCCGATATTGGCAACTGAGCCCAGACCACGTTTGCATAGCGCTGCAGGGCCTCAATGTCAAGTATGAAATCCCCCTCCCCCGGGCCAGGATCGCGAAGAAAAAGAAGCCGGAATCCTAGTACCAATGCCCCATTAACGTTATACGATACTGGATTCGTCGTCTCATCGCGGGTGATGGTGATTGTCTGTCGTTTTACTAGCTGGAGAATGCTATTCTGCTGCTGTACACTAGCCCGGTTCCGTGTGATCGGTCCTGGTGGAGCTGTGATTTCTTCCTCCCATTTCTCCAGAATAACGTGGTCTTGTTGGTGGTCAAATTTCGCCAGAAGGACTATCTTGACCTCGTGGTTTGAGGCCTCAAACCACCACCGCATATCTTTGCGAAGATCGTCTAACAGCTCGGAATGTCCAGAGTCAACGACGAGTGTTGGCCAACTGCTGGGTGCAGTACATTCCGGCCATGGATCCCCTGTTGAATCGCCTTCTCCGCCAGGATAGCCTTGTACGTCTCGAAATGTGGTTGACCCAATATCTTTCCAACTTTCAGACATTTCCTTTCGGACAAGCTGGGCACAATACCGCATATATATCCCCATATGAAGGGCCTCGTGTAAAGCGGTTGGGAGCTTGATGGTCAGGATCCCGGAAGAGCTATCGTAGCGGCGAAAACGGATTTTACGCCGCCGTTTCTCTCGCTCATGTCGGACTTGGATGAAATGATGAGGATAGACGTCTGTCTAATAATTAGTCTACGAATTTTAGAAGAATAAATGGGTATTAGCATACTTGTGACGGCAAGGAAATCCCCACTCGTCCGGTTGATGACGTCGAAGAGATCTTGTACGTTCGTGAATTGGAAAGTTAGGGGACCGTCGGGTTGTATCAAATTTATCGAGGCGGCCATAGTAGGTGCAGATGAAGTCGATACAGACATGGGTACAGTCGATGGAGATACCTCTGGTGGCGGGTTTGACGCATTTGACGCCATGGTGAATTGTTGAAGTTTGAACCTGGGATCCGCGAGATGCGTGCTCAGGAAAATGGCGGGGCCAGACTAACGTAATTAGTTAACTAACAATTATGAACAAAAAATGGTAGCCGCGACTCAGACACTCATGAAGAAGTGGAGATTGAACTGGGCCGTGACCGGCATTATCAGCCGGGACCATTATCTCGGGTTGTTTGGATGCGGAGTTGGCCGCCACTTGATTCATGTTTTCATGTCTTTTTTTTCCTGTTTTCCTTCTCATGTTTTTTTTTGTTTTTTTTTATATCTTCTTTCTACTGATTATTCGGTACCGTTTCCATTATTAAGATCTGAGGTGTAGGAGCCACGGAGGAACTAGCCCACCGCTACCTTCCACACTCGCTCAAGGCCAGTTAGGCGCCGGCCGGCAAGGATGAATTTCACGTGAGAAGACGGTGGCCTCATTCGCTCCCATGAGCCGCCGGAGAGCCTGCAGCCTGACGAGGCTGGCAACCCCCTTAAGCGCTCAGCGGGCTGAATGCGTGCGGGGTTTTGGAGGCGGCTTAGGCGAGATGGAGGCCTAATAATTGCATCTGTCGCCTAGCTGCCCCATTGCCCAACGCCTTGGTGCCCAGGCACGATACTGTTCAACTCGGTCGATATTTTCATTGTTTGTTTCTCCAGCCATGGGAGTGAAGCCGCAGCATCGACCCGCATTCGAGAAGGTTCGGAAGGAATGCAACATCGTGTTTGCGGAGGAATGTCGGCGTGACCAATGGCCGGCCGGCCACAGAAGTGTATTCGAAGCGATCGAGAAGTTGAAAAGCTTCACGTATGACACCTATCGTGTTAACTCAACAGGCGACAGTATTAAAACTACTCCGGCATGGCAAGTCGACACCATGCGTCGGTCCAGGCAGCTTGTCGAAAAAGCAAAGGACCTTGTGGCCAGGAACGAAGCAACCTGGAGACTGGCCTGCGAGCCTCTCGTTTTCGGCCGGTTAAGTTCTGAGCTTGCCTGGTGAGGTGTTACTGCCTCTCTCCCAAGGCAGAGCAGAGGCACATTGAGAACCTCGAAAGGTGCCTTGGGATAACGTTTGTTGTAATACAGCCGCTAATGTGCCCTGTAATTACTTAGCACGAGTTGCCGCAACCGTGTTTGGCGATCCGAGATCGAAGCATCAGGAGACAGCGCCTGGGGTATCAACAATCTGCGGCTAAGGCAGGAAAAGCGTGAAGTCTGCCGTTGTGCGCCTGTAACGCGCCTGCTTGACGACGAGTACGTTGCTCCCTGGGTACCTATTATCCTCCACATGATGTGCAGATTAATCTCACAGTTCCTCACTACAGGGATGAACGGGCAGGTTTAGATCGTCTGTTTATAGACAGAGCTGAAGATTGGGTGGCCCATCCTCCCGAGCTGGCGAAACGGCTGCCTCAGGAGCAAAGGCCAGACCGCGTCTATGGTCTCCGGCAGACAAGGAACATTGAGAGATTGCTCGAAAAGAAGCTCCCCAACGGAGACTTTCTTGAAGATCTCCTGCCTAAACAGCCGCACGATACGACCCTTGGCCAGCCCCTGCTGTTTCCATTCCTCGTTGTGGAAGCAAAGGCTGGCAATTCCCCAGATGACTGGCATTCGATTAGATTACAGACGGCATTCCCCATTTTTACCTACCTCAATACCCAGCGGAGCCTGCGCAGCGCGACAAGAGACAGATCCAAGTGGATTTCGGGTCCTCTTGTTTGGTTCTTTACAAGTAGGGGTGAGGACTGGAGGCTTTCCCTGGCATACCAAAGCGAGGCTGAAGCCCCGAGTTTGTTGAGCTCTAGTGCCTCAAATATCACCACTGTAGGTGTGCTTCAGCATGCAACTTGAACAATGCGATGTATCGAACTAACGGTTTCACAGAACATTGCCCAGGTCTGGGCTGGCTCAATTACTAACAGGGATGATGCGCTTCGACTGCTTCTCATTGTAGATTACATGTCCGATTGGGCCCGTGACATATACCGGACAACTGTCATTACCGAGCTGCGTATCCTCGCGAGCCCAGACACCGACGTTAGCACCGTCTTCGCGGACACCGATATTTTCTCGTCCGGCCGCAGTCATCCTGACAGAGTTGCCGGTGATAAAGCAAGAGCGTTCTCGTATGACGCCGCTGACGCACAGGCAGCTTTCAAGAGGCTTGACAGTGATGTTGGGGCCGTCCGCAGTACCGCGTGGCTGGAGTCTAGATTTCGGGCTCTCGTCATCACTGAAGCTAACGTCCAAAGGTTGACAAACTCCATCCGCGAAGACTTCAGAGCGCCGTTTGTCAGGAAGATTCTCGACCAATTCTATTCTCCTGATGCTGATCCCGTTGCGTTGACGCCCCAAGACCTCGCCGGTCTCGAAACGGCATGGACCGGTCATAGACGCCAGCTTAGCCAGATCAACTTCGGGGCCGAAGATACAACGCTGTACACCGCCTACGTTGTCCTGTATTACCTTTCGCCTTCCTGGGACCAAGTACGTGAATTGTGCGTTGTATCAATGTCAAAAGGGGCCCTCGACATCTTCGTTGCGGACTTCCTGCCGAAGGAAGTCCAAAGCCACGCCCCGACATTGCAATGGACCGGCGCCGGTTACCTGGAGACCGGAAAGCTGGTCGTGCACACAATCAAGAAACTTAGGAGCCTGGTTGATCATGAGGAGAACTTGATGGCCTGCATCTTCAGACTGTGCCGCCGCTTTCGATGGGCCTGGCCGGAGCCGGATTGTGGTGGAGAGGATTTCAAATGGTGCTATCGGTCCTGTGCCTCCACGGTCGGGGAAGTAACATCCTATGCCGACCTCGTCGGCCTCCAGGATGAACCCGGGGGCCTGGGTAACGGTCTACCCTCTAGGTTCACCTCGTCCCGCTCCGAAGTTCAGCCCCCGAGCATGTCACCACCGACCCAATTTCTATGCCTGGGTGGGCCAATGCGGGTATCGGGTTCAGGTGCCATTTTGGTTCACGATGACGCACCTTCTAGGTCTGGACAACCTGAACAGACTTCACCATCGCTCTGCGTGTACCTGGCCTGGAATATCGCCGAGAAACTAGTCACGCCAAGTCAAAATGAGTTGGGTGGTATTATCCAGGACGCGGTCGAGAGCGGTGAGATCTACCATACCATCCGCTTTAATGGGAAACTAGATTCGTGGCAACCGGATCACCCCCAGGGCGTTTGGAACCTGGAGCTGGCCTACCGGAGCGACGACCAAGTCCCGGAGCTCTGCTCTTCTTGCCAGTCCGACTTGAGTAGGGATGGTAGCTGGGAAGCAGAAGCCATAAGGGAAGCTTTCCAAAACGTTGTCTCATCAAAAGCACCTGATGTTCCGCAACTGCCACAATTGGCTGAAAGACGCTTTATCAACGTACGGTTCCTCTCTTGTTTGATTGCCTCGCTGCGCGGCTCCCGAGAGTCCGGGGTTTCAGGTAGTGGGCAGGGCTTGGGCCTGAAATTTGACACCAATGATACCAACGCCATTCCGTTGGATTGGAAGGAGATTTCAGATGTGCTTCTGGAACAATATATCCTTAGACCCGAACCCGATGACCTGTTTGCCCTTGGAACTAACCCTAGAATTGAGACGCCCATTCCAAAAACCATGAATTACCCAACAGAGTTCGAGTTGACTTCTGAGCCTACCAATGGTACCGGGGCGGGGAAGCGAAAACGATCTCTAAGAGATTCACAAGAGGACCTGGACGACCAGGAGGTTGGGCCGATGAGTTAATCAATGAGCGTCAGTCGAGCGAGGTCGGATTTTGTATTCCGGAGATGGTGTTTTTACTGGATCCAATAACTTTCATAAAAAATCTACATGACTTAGAGAGTCCGTGTCATCTTCGGTGGCCCGCGCGCTTCTGGCCTCACGGGCAAGGGTTCTGAAGGTCATGACACGAGGGACTTGGAATCAATGTTGTGTTTAGAAATATGTCCCATTTCTTCCGTCTGAGTACATCACAAAGGACAGAAAGGCGTCCCGGCTCCTCGCAACGCCCCAGCCCGTAGATCGACAAATGAACCTATAGTAACTCCGCCGAGGGCCGACACTACATTACTCCTTGCAACTCCACAGAAAAGCGAACTCTAGTCAACTTCGGCCTCCTTTTGCCTCGATAGCAGCAACGTCCGGGTTTCTCGCATGGCTCTAGGAACCACCTACTGCTCCTGAACGGGATAGGGAAAGTACCATGGGTGTTGAAGGCCCTTCCGACGCCCAGAGCCAAGAACCGGCACCGTTCCTTCTAATTTTATTATATCAACATGGAGAGTAGCAGCAAATCTGAAGTTCTTTCGCAGCTAATCTGCGGTTTAACGGTGTCGCGCTGGCTCCGCTTAACGTAGCACCTTCCTTTCTCTCAACACCCCCTCTACATAAGTCGAACCCCCCCCTTTTGGAACACCCCACTTTTGGAACACTTGGCAGACCACACCGCTTTTGTAACCACTTCAACTTCAACTTACCACAACTCGGTCAATCTTTGGTCAAATAAGCTCATTTTTTGAATACAGCTCTGTTAGTTCAAGATGCGGTATACTGAACAAGATCTACAAGATGCGATTGCGATATACAAACAAGGTGCCCAGTCATTGCGTAAGATCAGTCGCGAATTCGGTATTCCGACCACCACCCTCTACCACCGTATTCAGGGTACACAGACCCATTCGGCGGGGCCGAATCGCTCCAGATCCTCAGCCCAGTGCAAGAAGCCCACCTTACGCAGTGGGTTTTGACCCAGGTAGCCCTCGGTCTTCCGCC